>NW_021820435.1:0-32438 GCF_901001135.1 Rhinatrema bivittatum
GACTATGTTATACAGCCCTTATTGGTTGTTTTTCTTCTCCCCTGCTGTTGAAGCAGGGAGCTATGCTGGATATGCTTGAAGTATCAGTTTATTCTTCTCCCCTGCCGTTGAAGCAGAGAGCCATGCTGGATATGCATCGAAAGTGAAGTATCAGGCACATTTGGTTTGGGGTAGTAACCGCCATAACAAGCCAGCTACTCCCCGCTTTGTGAGTGCGAATCCTTTTTTCTTCTCCCCTGCCGTTGAAGCTATGCTGGATATGCGTGAAGCATCTGTTTTTCTTCTCCCCTGCTGTTGAAGCAGAGAGCTATGCTGGAAATGCGTGATGTATCAGTCTTTCTCCCATGGCGATGAAGCAGAGAACCATGCTGGATATGCATCGAAAGTGAAGTATCAGGCACATTTGGTTTGGGGTAGTAACCGCCGTAACAAGCCAGCTTCTCCCCGCTTTGTGAGTGTGAACCCTTTTTTCTTCTCCCCTGCCGTTGAAGCAGAGAGCTCTGCTGGATGTGTGAAGTATCAGTTTGTCTTCTCCCCTGCCGTTGAAGCAGAGAGCAATGCTGGATATGCGTGAAGTATCAGTTTGTCTTCTCCCCTGCCGTTGAAGCAGAGAGCTATGCTTGATATGCGTGAAGTATCAGTTTTTCTTCAGCCCTGCCGTTGAAGCAGAGAACTATGCTGTATATGCATTGAAAGTGAAGTATCAGGCTTATTTGGTTTGGGGTAGTAACCGCCGTAACAAGCCAGCTACTCCCCTCTTTGTGAGTGCAAATCCTTTTTTCCACGTTTCCTCTTGCTGTTGAAGCTTAGAGCGATGTTGGAGTCACAGTAACCATGTGTATGTTTATTTAATAAGGGTATTGTCTCCAGGCAGTAGCCATCATTCTGGCGAGTCACCCACTCTTCATTGGCGGCCTCTTGACTTTAGGGATCCACAGTGTTTATCCCACGCCTCTTTGAAGTCCTTCACAGTTCTGGTTTTCACCACATCCTCCGGATGATCCGGCTGGGAGAGAGCGCAACTCACTCTAAGGGGAACTGACACTCCCATTGATCCGGCTGGGAGAGAGTGCATCTCACTCTAAGGTTACCTGACACTCCCATTGATCCGGCTGGGAGAGAGCGCATCTCACTCTAAGGGGAACTGACACTCCCAGTGATCCGGCTGGAAGAGAGCGCATCTCACTCTAAGGGGAACTGACACCCCCATTGATCCGGCTGGGAGAGAGCGCATCTCACTCTAAGGTTACCTGACACTCCCAGTGATCCAGCTGGAAGAGAGCGCATCTCACTCTAAGGGGAACTGACACCCCCAGTGATCCGGCAGGGAGAGAGTGCATCTCACTCTAAGGGGAACTGACACTCACAGTGATCCAGCTGGAAGAGAGCGCATCTCACTCTAAGGGGAACTGACACCCCCATTGATCCGGCTGGGAGAGAGCGCATCTCACTCTAAGGTTACCTGACACTCCCAGTGATCCAGCTGGAAGAGAGCGCATCTCACTCTAAGGGGAACTGACACCCCCAGTGATCCGGCAGGGAGAGAGTGCATCTCACTCTAAGGAGACCTGACACTCACAGTGATCCGGCTGGGAGAGAGCGCATCTCACTCTAAGGTGACCTGTCACTCCCAGTGATCCGGCTGGGAGAGAGTGCATCTCACTCTAAGGAGACCTGACACTCCCAGTGATCCGGCTGGGAGAGAGCGCATCTCTCTAAGGAGACCTGTCACTCCCAGTGATCCGGCTGGGAGAGAGTGCATCTCACTCTAAGGATACCTGTCACTCCCAGTGATCCGGCAGGGAGAGAGCGCATCTCACTCTAAGGGGAACTGACACTCCCAGTGATCATAGAAACATAGAAACTTAGAAATGACGGCAGAAGAAGACCAAACGGCCCATCCAGTCTGCCCAGCAAGCTTCACACATTTTTTCTCTCATACTTATCTGTTTCTCTTAGCTATTGGTTCTATTTCCCTTCCACCCCCACCATTAACGTAGAGAGCCGTGATGGAGCTGCATCCAAGTGAAATATGTAGCTTGATTAGTTAGGGGTAGTAACCACCGCAATAAGCAAGCTACACCCATGCTTATTTGTTTTACCCAGACTATGTTATACAGCCCTTATTGGTTGTTTTTCTTCTCCCCTGCTGTTGAAGCAGGGAGCTATGCTGGATATGCTTGAAGTATCAGTTTATTCTTCTCCCCTGCCGTTGAAGCAGAGAGCCATGCTGGATATGCATCGAAAGTGAAGTATCAGGCACATTTGGTTTGGGGTAGTAACTGCCGTAACAAGCCAGCTACTCCCCGCTTTGTGAGTGTGAACCCTTTTTTCTTCTCCCCTGCCGTTGAAGCAGAGAGCTCTGCTGGATGTGTGAAGTATCAGTTTGTCTTCTCCCCTGCCGTTGAAGCAGAGAGCAATGCTGGATATGCGTGAAGTATCAGTTTGTCTTCTCCCCTGCCGTTGAAGCAGAGAGCTATGCTGGATATGCGTGAAGTATCAGTTTTTCTTCAGCCCTGCCGTTGAAGCAGAGAGCTCTGCTGGATGTGTGAAGTATCAGTTTGTCTTCTCCCCTGCCGTTGAAGCAGAGAGCAATGCTGGATATGCGTGAAGCATCTGTTTTTCTTCTCCCCTGCTGTTGAAGCAGAGAGCTATGCTGGAAATGCGTGATGTATCAGTCTTTCTCCCATGTCGATGAAGCAGAGAACCATGCTGGATATGCATCGAAAGTGAAGTATCAGGCACATTTGGTTTGGGGTAGTAACCGCCGTAACAAGCCAGCTTCTCCCCGCTTTGTGAGTGTGAACCCTTTTTTCTTCTCCCCTGCCGTTGAAGCAGAGAGCTCTGCTGGATGTGTGAAGTATCAGTTTGTCTTCTCCCCTGCCGTTGAAGCAGAGAGCAATGCTGGATATGCGTGAAGTATCAGTTTGTCTTCTCCCCTGCCGTTGAAGCAGAGAGCTATGCTGGATATGCATTGAAAGTGAAGTATCAGGCTTATTTGGTTTGGGGTAGTAACCGCCGTAACAAGCCAGCTACTCCCCTCTTTGTGAGTGCAAATCCTTTTTTCCACGTTTCCTCTTGCTGTTGAAGCTTAGAGCGATGTTGGAGTCACAATAAGCATGTGTATGTTTATTTAATAAGGGTATTGTCTCCAGGCAGTAGCCATCATTCTGGCGAGTCACCCACTCTTCATTGGCGGCCTCTTGACTTTAGGGATCCACAGTGTTTATCCCACGCCTCTTTGAAGTCCTTCACAGTTCCGGGTTTCACCACATCCTCCGGATGATCCGGCTGGGAGAGAGCGCAACTCACTCTAAGAGGAACTGACACTCCCATTGATCCGGCTGGGAGAGAGCGCATCTCACTCTAAGGGGAACTGACACTCCCAGTGATCCGGCTGGGAGAGAGCGCATCTCACTCTAAGGTTACCTGACACTCCCAGTGATCCAGCTGGAAGAGAGCGCATCTCACTCTAAGGTGACCTGTCACTCCCAGTGATCCGGCTGGGAGAGAGCGCATCTCACTCTAAGGAGACCTGACACTCCCAGTGATCCGGCTGGGAGAGAGCGCATCTCTCTAAGGAGACCTGTCACTCCCAGTGATCCGGCTGGGAGAGAGTGCATCTCACTCTAAGGAGACCTGTCACTCCCAGTGATCCGGCAGGGAGAGAGCGCATCTCACTCTAAGGGGAACTGACACTCCCAGTGATCCGGCAGGGAGAGAGCGCATCTCACTCTAAGGAGACCTGTCACTCCCAGTGATCCGGCAGGGAGAGAGCGCATCTCACTCTAAGGGGAACTGACACTCCCAGTGATCCGGCTTGGAGAGAGCGCATCTCACTCTAAGGAGACCGGTCACTCCCAGTGATCCGGCTGGGAGAGAGTGCATCTCACTCCAAGGAGACCTGTCACTCCCAGTGATCCGGCTTGGAGAGAGCGCATCTCACTCTAAGGAGACCGGTCACTCCCAGTGATCCGGCTGGGAGAGAGTGCATCTCACTCTAAGGAGACCTGTCACTCCCAGTGATCCGGCTGGGAGAGAGTGCATCTCACTCTAAGGAGACCTGTCACTCCCAGTGATCCGGCAGGGAGAGAGCGCATCTCACTCTAAGGGGAACTGACACTCCCAGTGATCCGGCTTGGAGAGAGCGCATCTCACTTTAAGGAGACCGGTCACTCCCAGTGATCCGGCTGGGAGAGAGTGCATCTCACTCTAAGGAGACCTGTCACTCCCAGTGATTCGGCTGGGAGAGAGTGTATCTCACTCAAAGGGGAACTGACACTCGCAGTGATCCGGCTGGAGAGAGTGCGTCTCACTCTAAGGAGACCTGTCACTCCCAGTGATCCTGCTGGGAGAGAGCGCATCTCACTCTAAGGAGACCTGTCACTCCCAGTGATCCGGCTGGGAGAGAGTGCATCTCACTCTAAGGAGACCTGTCACTCCCAGTGATTCGGCTGGGAGAGAGTGCATCTCACTCAAAGGGGAACTGACACTCGCAGTGATCCGGCTGGAGAGAGTGCGTCTCACTCTAAGGAGAGTGGGCATTCCCAGTTACCGATACTGGGCAGGATGGCCCTGGAGCAGGACTCGTCGTCAAGGAGTGATGGCACTCTGAGTGTGGTGGCTGGGAGAAAATGCATTTTACCTGAAGGAGATGGGGTACTCCCAGGGACAGACAGTGGGATAGGACCCGGTTGGGCGAGAGTACACCACTCCCCTCATTAGAATTGACATTGCCAGTGACAGACAGTCAGGACAAATCTGATTGTGAGAAAGTGCAACTCATCCTAAGGATAATTAAGAACATAAGAACATAAGAAATTGCCATACTGGGTCAGTCCAAGGGTCCATCAAGCCCAGCATCCTGTTTCCAACAGAGGCCAAACCAGGCCACAAGAACCTGGCAATTACCCAAACACTAAGAAGATCCCACGCTACTCATGCCAGTAATAGGAGAGGCTATTCTCTAAGACAACTTGATTAATAGCAGTTAATGGACTTTTCTAGGAACTTATCCAAACCTTTTTTTAAACCCAGCTACAGTAACTGCCTTAACCACATCCTTCTGCAATGAATTCCAGAGCTTAATTGAGTGAAAAAGAACTTTCTCCGCTTAGTTTTAAATGTGCCCCATGCTAACTTCATGGAGTGCCCCCTAGTCCTATTATCCAAAAGAGTAAATAACTGATTCACATCTACCCGTTCCAGACCTCTCATGATTTTAAACACCTCTATCATATCCCCCCTCAGCAGTCTCTTCTCCAAGCTGATACTCTCTGTGACAGACAGTGGGGAAGATGTCACTGGAAAAGAGTGCACCTCATGCTAAGGAGACTCTCAGCTGCAGGTAGTGACCGGGTCTCACCCCATGGAGACCTGACACTCCCAGTGACAGACGGTGGGGAGAGAATGCATCTCACCTTAGGAGAATTGGCAGTACAAATGAGAGACGCTGGGGCAGGAGGTGGATGGGAGGGAGTGCATCTCATCCCGGAGAGACCAGCATATAGGAGTTCTCTGTATCTGCATTATTGGGTGCCTTTGGTTTTTTGAGGGGGCTAATATAATAGTCTAGACTTTTTTTTAGTTTTGTAGAAGTAAGTGAGATTAGATAAACTCACACTAAGTGCATGTGAGGGCACATTTTGTTTAGTGACAATCTCGACTGTTAAAATGCCTCCCTCCTCACCTCTCTACACCCTCACCTCAGAGCTTGCTCTCCTAATAGAGTCTTGCTGGGGTACTTAATTGCAGTAAGATTGCAGTTTGAGATTAAAGGAGTTTTCTAGCAAATCAAATGAACACAATGATTGTCATTCAATGTAACAACGCTGGTGCCTTTGTCTTGAGGCAAACCAACTGGAGGCTTAGGGCTTACCCCATTTGTTCTCAGCTCTCTTCCATGAAAAAGGAGTTGACTCACCTTACAGATGAATTAGCTGCAATAAGAAAGGCATTAACAACCACCAGGGAAGCCTCGCCCAATTTACAGCATTCGGGGAAACTTTCCCCTACTACCACAGAAGATTCAGAAACCCAGAAGTGGTTTACAGTGGGCTCAGGTAGGATAAGACCCGTGACCCAGAAACACTCACTCTTCCCAACTGTGCAGCCCAGATGACCTCCTCCACTTGTACAGATCATCCAGAAACCCAAGAATAAACGGATTACAGTGGGTTGTGGTAGGATAAGAGCTGTGATGCGGAGACACCCACTCTCTCAAGTAGCACAAGCAGAGCCATAGCCTGGCAATTTGGCGCCTATGGCCAAGTGAAATACTGCGCCCTCCCCCATTACACGACACGTGACACCAGGAGTTGGGAGACTCTGTTCAGTGTCTGTACATCAATGCCCATGGCCGGTGCAAGGGTGCTATGTGTGCTAGGGAAACCTTACAGCCCTCCCATCACACATACACAATTACAATTATGCATTTATATTAGATTTTACATGAAAAAGGACATTCAAAGCACAGTCTTCTGATGGAAACATATCACTTACAGCATGCATGTTATATTTATTATTTACATGCACTGCAGAGGGGCCAACCAGAAAACCCTGCAAGAAAAAATCGAAAGACGGACGTCACCGGCTCGGATGGCTGCTTGATCCTCGAGCTCCGGGCCAAGAATCTTAGAATCCCTTTTATAAGCGGGTAATCCGCCATTCAAAAATATCGCAAGCACTGCAAATTTACCGCAGAGACTGAATTATGTCGCTGCGCGAGAAAATCGCTGAGCTGCGGCAATTCTCCGGACAAGCAGGACAGCGGCCTACGCGAGGAGCAGCCTGGAGATTCGCCGGCCTTGCCGGTAAGCCCGCCGACCTGCACCTCTCCCCCACCCTCAGCAGTCGACCCCGCTATCACCCGGGAGGATGTTTGCAGCTGGCTCCGGGAGATAAAGGAAGGAACGGGGGTCTTTAAGGGAAGAATTGAGGGCGATCGCAGGGGAAATGAGGCGCGAGTGTGCAGCTCTGGGGGACCGCGTGGATAACCTGGAAATGCAACTCAGTGAACAGGAGGCAACGACAACGGCCACTCAGCAAGGCCTCACAAATTAAAAAGGAAATTGCAGATCAGCAAGCTTGGCTGGAAGACCTGGAAAATCGATCCAGGTGAGTAAACATGAGAATCAGAGGAGTTCCTGAAGAGGAAGCACACCTAGACTGTGATAAAATTGTAAAAGATGTATGTCTTCTCATGCTCTCTGACTCCAGTGCCAATGAAACAGCCCAGCCTCCCAGTATTAAACTCGAGAGAGCACACAGGGCGTTAGCTAGGCCCAGAGGAAATGCTCCGAGGGATATAGTAGTGTGCTTTCATGAATATGCATTAAAAGAACAGATTATGCGAAAAGCACGCTAAATCAAGGACTTACAGTGGCACGGAGAAAAAAATTGAGATTTTCCAAGACCTTTCTGCTATCACGATTAGGAAAAGACGGGAGTTTCAAGACGTCCTACAACTTTTGAGAGAGCGTAACCACAGATATAAATGGCTTCTCCAGTTTGGATTGCAATTTTTCGATTCAGGGTGTGACCAATAAGGTGAAGTCTGTGCAAGAAGCAGAGGAACTCCTACGCGTGGCGGGACTCCTGAAATCTGGAGATAAAGCGGACGGTGTTTTACCTTCTGAAAACTCCCAGCGTTGGCAACGAGTCCAGCATGGCGGCAAGCGCCTTCGAAGACACGCGGGAGGGATCATCTCCAGCCGGGGACTCTAACACTTGAAGAGTTGTGAGACTTTTGTTGACATATCTTTTACGCATTTTTTCTTACTGTTGCTCCTTTCTGCTGTCATTACCGTCTTACTATGTTAAACTCACAGAGCATATAGAAAGACATGGTTTAATGGAACAAAGTCAGCATGGCTTTACCCAGGGCAAGTCTTGCCTCACAAATCTGCTTCACTTTTTTGAAGGAGTTAATAAACATGTGGATAAAGGTGAACCGGTAGATATAGTATACTTGGATTTTCAGAAGGTGTTTGACAAAGTTCCTCATGAGAGGCTTCTAGGAAAAGTAAAAAGTCATGGGATAGGTGGCGATGTCCTTTCGTGGATTGCAAACTGGCTAAAAGACAGGAAACAGAGAGTAGGATTAAATGGACAATTTTCTCAGTGGAAGGGAGTGGACAGTGGAGTGCCTCAGGGATCTGTATTGGGACCTTTGCTTTTCAATATATTTAAATATGATCTGAAAAGGAGGGCAAAGAGCAAAATGGTCAAATTATTCCAAGTTATTAAATCACAAGCAGATTGTGATAGATTGCAAGAGAACTTTGCGAAACTGGAAAATTGGGCATCCAAATGGCAGATAAAATGTAATGTGGATAAGTGCAAGGTGATGCACAAGGGGAAAATTAACCCACACTATAGTTACTATAAGTTACCACCCAGAAAAAGGGCCTGGACATCATAGTGAATAATACTTTGAAATTCTTGGCTCAGGGTCTGGTGGGGGTGAAGAAAGAAAAGAGAATGTTAGGAATTATTAGGATGGGAATGGAGAATAAAAAAGAATGTCACAAAGCCTCTCTATCGCTTGAGTACTGTGCGCAATTTTCTGGTCTCCGCACTCAAAAAAGATATAGTTGCATTGGAAAAGATACAGAGAAGGGCGACCAAAATGATAAAGGGGATGGAACAGCTCCCCTATGAGGAAAGACTGAAGAGGTTAGGACTTTTCAGTTTGGAGAAGAGACGACTGAGGGGGGATATGATAGAGGTCTATAACATTAGGAGTGGAATAGAAAAGGTAAATGTAAATTGGTTATTTACTCTTTCAAAAAATACAGAGAATAGGAAACACTCCATGAAGTTAGTAATTAGCACATTCAAAACAAATCAGAGAAAGTTATTATTCACTCAACATACAATTAAACTCCATAATTCAGTGCCACAGGATATGATAAAGGCAGTTAGTGTAGCTAGCTTTAAAAAAGGATTGGACAAGATCCTGCAGGAGAAGTTATTAACCAACAGGCCGATAAAGTAAAGCGCGGCCGCGGTTACCCTGTTTCTAACCCGCTTTCTACCCACAATTTGGCCGCATAAGTCTAACCCGCGATTCACTATCCGTTTTTACCAATCCTTACCGCTTCTTTAACTCAACGCGTATCCCTTTCCGCCCGCGGCATGCATATGATATGTAAACGATCGGATTAGCTATTCCTTCCCATACAGTAACGTGCAGCCCGATTATCACCTTTTTAACCTGCTATCTTGCCGCGTCTTTAACCCGCTAATTTACCACCTACCCTGACCTTGGCGTTAGAGGGATGTGACAGCAATAGGCAGGCTCCAGTCAAATAACTGGGTGGGTTGGAGCAAGCGAGTAACATGGTGTGGCTTGGTTGTCCTACGCTCGGGCATCGGGGATTGCCAGTCCTCTCTCCTCCCCTCCTGAAGCAAGGCGCAGGGCGAAAATCGACTCAACGTGTTATTAAAGCAAATAGAAATTGTAACAAAAGTAAACTTACTGCATGCTTCCAGCAGCCCCAGTAAGTTTACTTTTTTTTCAATTAAGACTGGCAGCAGAGGCTGAAAGGTCATGGGCATCAAGCCTATGGTTGTTTGCTTAGTCACCTCGGGGCGTGGTACAGTTTCCCCTCTCTCCAGGCACTAAGCTAATAGGTGACCAGAAGCGTCACAATAAAGACAGAGGCCTAGTTGATGGTGTTGAGTTCTCTCTTCATTCATGAGATAGGAATGACTCAATTTCATGGGCTCCTCTGGTAAACCACCCAATAGCATGATGGGGTCAAGTGTCGAAGGAAACAATGTCCTGGAGAGACGCTTTTGAGCTGAGCTTGTTTCTTGAGCTCGCTCCTGGAGCTGTCTGTCAATTTTCCCTGTAAGATCAATGAGGCTTTCAAGAGAGGTGGGAAGTTGCAACACCATGAGCTCATCTTTAATTTTGGGAGCTAAACATCCCAGGAATGCTGCATGTAAGCTGCCTCCCTGCCAATTCATTTCTGTGGCCAGGGTTTGAAACTCAATGGCGCAATCCATTAATGATCGATTTTCTTGGTGCAAGAACAGGAGATCAGAGCCCATCGTGGGCAGCCGGCCAGAGTCATAAAAGACTTTGCTTGAAGGCTGAGATGAATTATTGGAGATTCGTGAGAAGAGGATCTGAGGGCTCCCATAGGGGGAAGCCCAAGTCAGGGCCTTACCATCGAGGGGGGAGAGAATGAATGTCATCTTGACAGAGTCATCCGGGAAGAGTGCCAAATGGAGGGGAAAATGCATATAGCATTGATTAAGAAATCCTCGGCACTGCTTAGGATCCCCTGCATACCGGGGTGGAGCTGGTAACAGAATTGTTGGTCAACAGGTGTCTGGAACCAGCGTTGGATCTGCAGCAGGTGGCGATGGGGCAGTGGGTAGGTTAAGGAGACGAGGTATGCAGCAAGGCGGTTGACATCTGTGACTAGGAGTTCAAAAGCTGTCTGGAAGGCCTGAGATTTATGGGCTAAACCAGGAATAGCCTTCAATGTGTGTAGATCTGCCAGGTCCATGGCCTCGGCAATTTGTTGGGAGTGTGGACCCTTGAGCCATGGTGGAGTTGGCGCAACCTGTGGGGAGGAGCCCTGCTGGTCCCCACCATTGGCAGGCAGAGCTGGCTGGATCAGAGGACCAACTGGAGCTTCACCAATACCAGCCCTCATTCCCCCTCAGTTGATCCCTCAGGTGCCGGGGCTGGCTGAAATTAGGTGCAGGCCACTGTTGGGGTGAAGATCCTTCACATTGAAGGTGTTGTAGGCCAACACAAGAAGAGAATTTTGTAAGGGCAAGCAGCGGTCAGGGCAAGCGGCAGATAAGCAGGGTCTGGTCCAGGCTGTAGAGAAAGGCCAGCTTAGTCCAGACAATGTCGTGGTTGAGGCAGAGGTCATTGACAGGCGGAAGCCAAGCAGGATCAAGGTCCAATCTGAGGTCAAGCCAGAAGTTCAATCCAAAGCCAAAGGCAGAAATCCAATACGAAATAAAGAGAGACAAAGAGGCAGGAAGATGACAAACCACAGGAGCAGGATAAGATGCAGGAGACAGACAAGGAGGAAGACTGACCATGAGGACGAGATCTCAAACACAGACCAGACTGCCAAATGGAACCAGGAACAAGACACAGGAACTCGGAACGACACAGCAGGAATCAGAAACCAGGAAGAAGCAGAGGTAATGCACTTCTCTGAAGGAGATGACATATTTCCAAGGCAAGGAAGTCAAGATTTAGAGGCCTTTTATAGGACATAGCTGGCTGATGTCATCAATAGGGGCTGCAGGGTCCTCCCACCATGGTCCCTTTAAATTCTAGCCTGAGGCGCGCACGTGTGTGTCTAAGGAGGTCGGCGCCGGGCAGGAGTTCGTAGCAGCGCGGCTGCAAAGACAGTGGCAGAGTCCAGAGGCCTGGCGGTTTTGGGCCGGCAGCTTCCCGTGGTGTAGAAACATCGGCAGCAAACAACGCCACAGGGGTCCTGGCAGGAGATGAGCGTGTCCGTCCGTGGGGTTAGCCCACGAACCGCCAAATGCAACAAACTGCTCCATAATAAAGCATTTTGCATATATCTGAAAGAGAACTGGGATATTTTTACGCAGTTTAACAACCAACCTCATGGTCAGTGCACGAGTATTTGGCTTCCTAGGCAATCCTTCGGTCACGCACCTCCCCTTCCCCCATCTTACCTCCCACCAGTGGCGGAGGCTCCAGAACCGTGCTCCCTTTTTTGGCACAGCCTCCCTCTGGGTCTCCTGCTGGCAGCATTTTGTTGCCCCCAAGACTTTGGCGCTCTAGGCAACTGCCTCATTTGCCTAATGGAAGCAGCATCCCTGCCCGACCATGCTCTGGGAGGTGAGGAAGTCGGTTATATTATAGAGTAGGTGACAGATGCAGAGAGGTCAAAATTAACCCGAGTTTTATTACATGAAAGAAATGAACGCCATACATACACACCACACACACAGACTCACACACAGCGCCTTACACACACACACACACACACACACACACAGACTCTCTCACACACACAGACTCACACACACACACACACACACACAGCGCCTTACACACACACACACAGACTCACACACACACAGCACCTTACACACACACAGACACACACACAGCACCTTACACACACACACACAGACACACAGCACCTTACACACACACACACAGACTCTCACACACACACACAGACTCACACACACAGACTCACACACACACAGCGCCTTACACACACACACACACAGCCACACACAGACACACACACAGACACGCACACACACACAGTGCCTTACACACACACACAGACACACACAGACATACACACACATAGCGCCTTACACACATACACACACACAGCGCCTAACACACACACACACACACACGCACACACACACAAAGCACCTTACACACACACACACAAAGCGCCTTACACACACACACACATAGCGCCTTACACACAGCGCCTTACACACACACACACACACTCTCTCTCTCTCACACACACACACGTCTCCTGAGCAAGCTAAGGGGACATTAAATCATTTGTTACACCAGACAGTGCTGAAATCATTGCATTATTACAAATTACAGCTCTGCAAATATGGAAATAAATCAAGGAAAATATGAGGAGTAAGAAACAGAGCCAGCATGACAGGACGGAAGGGAAGAGATGGGAGCGTGGCTGAGATTCCTGGAGAAATACTGAACACTTCCCTCAAATATTCTACCAACCCGGCCCTCTTTCTTCACAAGTCTGCTCAGCCCGCGACTGTCACGTGAGCAGGGGACTGGAGTAAATAATCCTAGTGGTGACAGGCAGGTTCTCAGGGCACTGCAAACCTGACCTTAGAGAAGGCATTAGGAAAGGAGGTTATAAGCCATTGAAACTTCCATCAATAACACCAGGGACTGCACTACATTTCTCTAATATTCCACTCTTTGGCACTTCACAGCAGATTAGATATTTCCCTCTGCGGAGGGCTCACAATCTAACTTTGTACCTGAGACAACGGAGAGAGAAGTGAATTGTCCAAGGTCACGAGGACCTGCAGTGGGATTTGAACCTCTGCTTCGCGCCCGCTGCTCTAACCAGGAGGCTCCTCCGAGTCCTCCACAAAAAATGTATCAACCACCGATTGCAGTGTTACCAAAAAAAGGGAAGCATCTTAAGCAATCAGTGCTTACAGGCTAATTTCTCTATTCCACTATGATTTCAAAATACGAGCAGCCATTTTAGCAATAAGATTGAGCATGGTGGTTCCAACATTATTATGTTCTGATCAGACTTGCATTAAGAACATCAGAACATAAGACATTGCCATGCTGGGTCAGACCAAGGGTCCATCAAGCCCAGCATCCTGTTTCCAACAGTGGCCAATCCAGGCCATAAGAACCTGGCAAGTACCCAAACACTAAGTCTATTCCATGTAACCATTGCTAATGGCAGTGGCTATTCTCTAAGTGAACTTAATAGCAGGTAATGGACTTCTCCTCCAAGAACTTATCCAATCCTTTTTTAAACACAGCTATACTAACTGCACTAACCACAGCCTCTCGCAACAAATTCCAGAGTCCAAACGTGCGCCGAGCAAAAAAGAACTTTCTCCGATTAGTTTTAAATGTGCCCCATGCTAACTTCATGGAGTGTCCCCTAGTCTTTCTACTATCCGAAAGAGTAAATAACCGATTCACATCTACCCGTTCTAGACCTCTCATGATCTTAAACACCTCTATCATATCCCCCCTCAGCCATCTTGTCTCCAAGCTGAACAGTCCTAACCTCTTTGGCCTTTCCTCAAAGGGGAGCCTGGCACTATTAGGTATGCAAACCGTGCAGCTGCCCAGGGCAGCACACCAGGAGTGGGGATGCAGGGCAGCAGAAGAGAAATGAAGCAGAGTGAGAGAAGCCCAGGTGTCATTTGTCATAGTGGATAACACATTGAAATCTTCTGCTCAGTGTGCAGCAGCAGCAGCCAAGAAAGCAAATAAAATGCTTGGGATTATTAGGGAAGGAATGGAGAATAAAACAGAGAATATCATAATGTCTCTGTATCACTCCATGGTGCATCCTCATCTTGTGTTCATATATCATACACAAACAGAATGCTGGGGATTATTAGGGAAAGAAAGGAGAATAAAACAGAGAATATCATAATGCCTCTGTATCACTCCATGGTGCATCCTCATCTTGTGTTCATATATCATACACAAACAGAATGTTGGGGATTATTAGGAAAGGAAAGGAGAATAAAACAGAGAATATCATAATGCCTCTGTATCACTCCATGGTGCGACCTCATCTTGTGTTCATATATCATACACAAACAGAATGCTGGGGATTATTAGGAAAGGAATGGAGAATAAAACAGAGAATATCATAATGCCTCTGTATCACTCCATGGTGCATCCTCATCTTGTGTTCATATATCATACACAAACAGAATGCTGGGGATTATTAGGAAAGGAATGGAGAATAAAACAGAGAATATCCTAATGTCTCTGTATCACTCCACGGTGCATCCTCATCTTGTGTTCATATATCATACACAAACAGAATGCTGGGGATTATTAGGAAAGGAATGGAGAATAAAACAGAGAATATCATAATGCCTCTGTATCACTCCACGGTGCATCCTCATCTTGTGTTCATATATCATACACAAACAGAATGCTGGGGATTATTAGGAAAGGAATGGAGAATAAAACAGAGAATATCATAATGCCTCTGTATCACTCCATGGTGCATCCTCATCTTGTGTTCATATATCATACACAAACAGAATGCTGGGGATTATTAGGAAAGGAATGGAGAATAAAACAGAGAATATCATAATGCCTCTGTATCACTCCATGGTGCATCCTCATCTTGTGTTCATATATCATACACAAACAGAATGCTGGGGATTATTAGGAAAGGAATGGAGAATAAAACAGAGAATATCATAATGCCTCTGTATCACTCCATGGTGCATCCTCATCTTGTGTTCATATATCATACACAAACAGAATGCTGGGGATTATTAGGAAAGGAATGGAGAATAAAACAGAGAATATCATAATGCCTCTGTATCGCTCCATGGTGCGACCTCATCTTGTGTTCATATATCATACACAAACAGAATGCTGGGGATTATTAGGAAAGGAATGGAGAATAAAACAGAGAATATCATAATGTCTCTGTATCACTCCATGGTGCATCCTCATCTTGTGTTCATATATCATACACAAACAGAATGCTGGGGATTATTAGGAAAGGAATGGAGAATAAAACAGAGAATATCATAATGCCTCTGTATCACTCCATGGTGCATCCTCATCTTGTGTTCATATATCATACACAAACAGAATGCTGGGGATTATTAGGAAAGGAATGGAGAATAAAACAGAGAATATCATAATGTCTCTGTATCACTCCATGGTGCATCCTCATCTTGTGTTCATATATCGTACACAAACAGAATGCTGGGGATTATTAGGAAGGGAATGGAGAATAAAACAGAGAATATCATAATGCCTCTGTATCACTCCATGGTGCATCCTCATCTTGTGTTCATATATCATACACAAACAGAATGCTGGGGATTATTAGGAAAGGAATAGAGAATAAAACAGAGAATATCATAATGTCTCTGTATCACTCCATGGTGCATCCTCATCTTGTGTTCATATATCATACACAAACAGAATGCTGGGGATTATTAGGGAAGGAATGGAGAATAAAACAGAGAATATCATAATGTCTCTGTATCACTCCATGGTGCATCCTCATCTTGTGTTCATATATCATACACAAACAGAATGCTGGGGATTATTAGGGAAGGAATGGAGAATAAAACAGAGAATATCATAATGCCTCTGTATCACTCCATGGTGCGACCTCATCTTGAGTATTGTGTGCAGTTCTGGTCACCACATCCCAAGAAAGATACAGCAGAATTAGAAAAGGTACAGAGAAGGATGAGCAAGATAAAGGGGAATGGAACAGCTCCCCTATGAAGAAAGTCTAAAGAGGTTAGGACTTTTTAGCTTGGAGAAGAGACGGCTGAGGGGGGATTTGATAGAGATCTACAAAATCATGAGTGGAATGGAACAAGAAAACATGAATTGGTTGTTTACACTTTCAAAAAGTACAAAGACAAGGGAACACAACAAAGTTACTTAGTAATACATTTAAAACTAATAAAAGAAAATATATTTTTACTCAACGCATAATTAAGCTCTGGAATTCATTGCCAGAAGATGAGGTGAAATCTTCTAGTGTAGGTGCATTAAAAAAAAGGTTTGGACAAGTTCCTGGAGGAAAAGTCCATTAACCATTATTACAATGGTCTTGGGGAAATCTACTTTTTATCCCTGGGATAAGCAACTTGAAATCTATTTACTTTTTAGGATCCTGCCAGGTACTTGTGGCCTGGAGTGGCCACTGTTGAAAACAGGATACTGGGCTTGATGGACCCTTGGTCTGACACAGTTTGACAAGAGTTATGTTCTTATATTCTTATGTTTTCTGAGGTAAAAATATCACCAACAGCATGCATATTATATATAAAAGCACTGCTACAGTGTCAACCAGAAACCCCTGTGAAAAAACACACTTGGAGCCCATATGGTATTAAGCCTATTGTAATACATGTTGGTGTGGGATTGGTCACCAGAAAACCCATGAGTAAACTGAATTACATTTATAGTACAGTACATCTCCCATACTAATACAGCACTAACTGCCAGCACTAAAACAGTAACAATCCTACCTATGAAAAAACATCACTGCATGTATTATTCGAGTTCTAAAACACCAGTACACCTCCCAGAACAAGCTAGGATACTCTAGATCCTCACATAGAAAATGCACAATAGCAGAATACTTCATCTTGGTAACACACACCAAATACAAAATAAAGAGACCAGAGTTTAAATGGAAATATGCAAATAAAAACTTGAACTGGAAACAACAAGCCAGACTCTGTATGCAGTGCAACAATGGAAAAACAGAAACATCATCATTCCTCAGAAAACATCAAATAAAATTAAGAAATATAAAACATCAATCTTAATAGCAAAACCATACTAATACAAAGAATAAATATTTCAAAACATCCAATGAATAGAATATCCAATACTTAAAAACTCATATACAATTTTTTTAAATTTACTAACACCAATAAAATATTTCAAAATACCGGACAAATCAAATAATAACCAATAATCAAAACTAATAAGGATTAAAAAATTCCCTGCTCTCCGTGTCATTTCCCTTTATGCGGATGACATCCTTGTCTTTTTGACTAACCCTAAGCTTTCCGGTCCCAGATCGTTAGTTATGGTAGGTTATCTGCATATAAAATTAATTGTGCTAATTCTGAAATACTCCCTCTAGGACCTCAGGATGCGCAAGGGGTACCGGGATGTTTTTCTGCATTTAAGAAGGTTAGAGAAGGATTGAAATACCTGGGAGTGTGGGCACCGCGCAGGACAGCGGACTTGTACCGCCTTAATTATATGCCAGTGGTTAATAAGATTAAAAAAGATCTCAAGTCGTGGGACGAGCTTTTTTTTTTTTCTTGGGCTGGTAGGGTCAATGTTCTAAAAATGAATATACTCCCTCAGCTCATGTACTTGTTTCAACATATCCCATGGTATTTACCAGAAAGGTCTTTCTCAGTCCTCTATGGGGCCATGAATAAATTCATATGGAAAGGCAAACCTGCGCGCATAAAATTACGTATACTCTGGCGACCTAAAGAGATGGGAGGAATGGCACGCCCAAATTCACAGTGTTATGAGTGGGCTTGCAGCCTGCCTGAGCAGTGGTGCGGCTTCACAGGGAACAGCCCGTGCCGTGCTGGTGGAGTGATCTACCCATGCTTCTAACTCAGTCAGACCTACCTACAGGCGCCAAGAGTGCTAGTGGTGCCAGCCCACACATCAAAATCTGGAAAGCTGAGGGGAATATTACATATCCCTATAGGGGGTAATGGTAGGCTGGTCACATCCATGCTGCGGCAGCGGTCAAGAATCAGGGGGACTGGGGGAAACCTCATCCCCAGGCAAATGCAACGGGGGTCACCCCCTTGAAAATCATGGTACCAGGAGCCATGAAGGTGGTTATCAGTGGCGGCTCAAAAGGTGAGCAGGAACTGAGGGAAAAACCCTTAGGAAAGCAGATTACATTCAGGTACACAGACAGAATGAGCATACAGAAATGTATACACACACAAATGTATGCACACAGCAAAGCAGATTACATTCAGGTACACAGACAGAATGAGCATACAGAAATATATACACACACAAATATATGCACACAGCAAAGCAGATTACATTCAGGTACACAGACAGAGTGAGCATAGAGAAATGTATACACACACAAATATATGCACAAAGCAAAGCAGATTACATTCAGGTACACAGACAGAACGAGCATACAGAAATGTATACACACACAAATATATGCACACAGCAAAGCAGATTACATTCAGATACACAGACAGAACAAGCATACAGAAATGTATACACACACAAATATATGCACACAGCAAAGCAGATTACATTCAGGTACACAGACAGAGTGAGCATAGAGAAATGTATACACACACAAATATATGCACACAGCAAAGCAGATTACATTCAGGTACACAGACAGAACGAGCATACAGAAATGTATACACACACAAATATATGCACACAGCAAAGCAGATTACATTCAGGTACACAGACAGAACGAGCATACAGAAATGTATACACACACAAATATATGCACACAGCAAAGCAGATTACATTTAGGTACACAGACAGAACGAGCATACAGAAATATATACACACACAAATATATGCACACAGCAAAGCAGATTACATTCAGGTACACAGACAGAGTGAGCATAGAGAAATGTATACACACACAAATATATGCACACAGCAAAGCAGATTACATTCAGGTACACAGACAGAGTGAGCATAGAGAAATGTATACACACACAAATATATGCACACAGCAAAGCAGATTACATTCAGGTACACAGACAGAACGAGCATACAGAAATGTATACACACACAAATATATGCACACAGCAAAGCAGATTACATTCAGGTACACAGACAGAACGAGCATACAGAAATGTATACACACACAAATATATGCACACAGCAAAGCAGATTACATTTAGGTACACAGACAGAGTGAGCATAGAGAAATGTATACACACACAAATATATGCACACAGCAAAGCAGATTACATTCAGGTACACAGACAGAACGAGCATACAGAAATGTATACACACACAAATATATGCACACAGCAAAGCAGATTACATTCAGATACACAGACAGAACAAGCATACAGAAATGTATACACACACAAATATATGCACACAGCAAATCAGATTACATTCAGGTACACAAACAGAACTAGCATACAGAAATGTATACACACACAAATATATGCACACAGCAAAGCAGATTACATTTAGGTACACAGACAGAATGAGCATACAGAAATGTATACACACACAAATATATGCACACAGCAAAGCAGATTACATTCAGGTACACAGACAGAGTGAGCATAGAGAAATGTATAAACACACACACAAATATATGCACACAGCAAAGCAGATTACATTCAGGTACACAGACAGAATGAACATACAGAAATGTATACACACACAAATATATGCACACAGCAAAGCAGATTACATTCAGGTACACAGACAGAACGAGCATACAGAAATGTATACACACACAAATATATGCACACAGCAAAGCAGATTACATTCAGGTACACAGACAGAGTGAGCATACAGAAATGTATAAACACACACACAAATATATGCACACAGCAAAGCAGATTACATTCAGGTACACAGACAGAATGAACATACAGAAATGTATACACACACAAATATATGCACACAGCAAAGCAGATTACATTCAGGTACACAGACAGAACGAGCATACAGAAATGTATACACATACAAATATATGCACACAGCAAAGCAGATTGCATTTAGGTACACAGACAGAATGAGCATACAGAAATGTATACACACACAAATATATGCACACAGCAAAGCAGATTACATTCAGGTACACAGACAGAGTGAGCATAGAGAAATGTATAAACACACACACAAATATATGCACACAGCAAAGCAGATTACATTCAGGTACACAGACAGAATGAGCATACAGAAATGTATACACACACAAATATATGCACACAGCAAAGCAGATTACATTCAGGTACACAGACAGAGTGAGCATAGAGAAATGTATAAACACACACACAAATATATGCACACAGCAAAGCAGATTACATTCAGGTACACAGACAGAATGAGCATACAGAAATGTATACACACACAAATATATGCACACAGCAAAGCAGATTACATTCAGGTACACAGACAGAGTGAGCATAGAGAAATGTATAAACACACACACAAATATATGCACACAGCAAAGCAGATTACATTTAGGTACACAGACAGAAGGAGCATACAGAAATGTATACACACACAAATATATGCACACAGCAAAGCAGATTACATTCAGGTACACACGAACCAGTGGGAGCACTGAGAGGAGAGGATCACCTTGCTGGTGGCTGAAAGGAATCATTAAGTTTTTTGCTTGGTAAATTTTCTTTTTTAAAAGTATTGGGGCAAAGTTAACTATTGGGGAATATTATTTTGTGTGTTTGTGCTTTTAATATTCAGTTGCCTGGTGCGCGAAGAAAAGTACGCATGTGCACAAATTTGTAAAATCTACCCCATAGTGAATTCACTAATACATTTAAAGGACATTAATTAGACACATTCCTACTCCCATAGCAACTTAAAACTTAACTAGGAACTGATCAAAACTGAGATGAAGGCAGCAGTCCAGCAGCAAGAGGAGGTCTTCCCAGTCTTTTGCATCGAGTGTCACATGTATGATTTTTTACCCACCGGTGAGAAGTTGTACATGTGCATGCGATGCAAAGAGCTCCTGGCTCTCAAGAGAACGAGTCCTATCTCTGGAGGCTAGAGTGGCAGACCTGGAGGAGCTGAGGCAGACAGAGAGGTATATAGATGAGACCTTCAGGGACATAGTAGTCCAGTCCCAACTTCAGACTGGCAGCCCTGGTGCTGCCTTGGAGGAAGAAGGTCTCATAATGGGAGAGCACCAACCAGGTGTAGCAGGAAAGGATCCTGTAGCAAGGACCTGCTCTCCAGGTGATGCATTGTCCTTTCGCACTGAGGATATCTCCCCAAGGCCTACAGCCCAGGAGGGAAGGGTTAGGTCGGCCGTCATAGTTGGTGTAAATAACCGATTCACATCTACCCGTTCTAGACCTCTCATGATTTTAAACACCTCTATCATATCCCCCCTCAGTTGTCTCTTCTCCAAGCTGAAAAGTCCTAACCTCTTTAGTCTTTCCTCATAGGGAAGCTGTTCCATTCCCCTTATCATTTTGGTAGCCCTTCTCTGTACCTTCTCCTTCGCAATTATATCTTTTTTGAGATGCGGTGACCAGAATTGTACACAGTATTCAAGGTGCGGTCTCACCATGGAGCGATACAGAGGCATTATGACATTTTCCGTTTTATTCATCATTCCTTTTCTAATAATTCCCAACATTCTGTTTGCTTTTTTGACTGCCGCAGCACACTGAACCGACGATTTCAATGTGTTATCCACTATGACGCCTAGATCTTTCTTGGGTTGTAGCTCCTAATATGGAACCCAACATTGTATAATTATAGCATGGGTTATTTTTCCCTATATGCATCACCTTATTTATTTTTATTTTATTATTAAGGCTTTTATATACCGACTTTCTTGATACAAATCAAATCAATTCGGTTTACAATGAACTAAGCAGAATATACAATTAACCAATCAACAAGAGATACGGAGCATACAGTTACATTATAACAAGGACGCCTTAACTTGGAGTAGGAAAATAAAGAAGGGGTGAACGGAGCAATAAATATATAAATAAAATGAAATAAAATAGAATAAATACTATATACAGAAGAGGGGGCAAGGGGCCAACCTCTCTTTAATGGATATTATGTATGAAAAATTTGGAGAGTTTTGTTTCCAGAGATGTGTGGTGTACAATTCTAGATCAGGCAATGGAGTTTGTAGAGGGGAAGGCTTTGCTGAACAGCCATGTCTTTAGTTTCTTTTTAAAAGTTGTTAGACAAGTCTCCAGTCTGAGGTCCGGAGGCATGGCGTTCCACATGGAAGGGCCTGCGGTAGAAAAAGACCGGTCTCTGAGGTATGCGTGGTGCACTAATTTGATAGTAGGAACGTGTAAAGATCCCTTGTAAGCATCCCTTAAAGGCCTGGCTGTCGAGTGCAGTCTGAGAGGATGAGACAGGTCAAGCGGGGTTTGATGGTGGATATTTTTATGAATGATTGTGAGAGATTTATGGAGGATCCGGAAATTTACTGGGAGCCAGTGGAGATCTTTTAGGATGGGAGAAATATGCTCTCTCCGATTGGTATTTGTCAAAATCCTTGCCGCTGCATTTTGTAGCAGCTGGAGTGGTTTAATGGTAGAGGCTGGAAGACCATGCAGAATGGAGTTACAATAGTCGATCTTGGAGAACAGAATGGCTTGGAGGACGGATCTGAAATCGTAGTGGAATAGGAGCGGTTTGAGTTTTTTGAGTACTTGTAACTTGTAAAAGCACTCCTTAGTAGTGTGTTTTATAAAATGCTTTAGGTTCAGGTGACTGTCGATTAAGACTCCAAGATCTCTGGCGTGTGATATATGTGGAATATTTTGTGATTGGAGAAGTATGGGACTACCTTCTGGAGTAATTAGCAAGAGTTCGGTTTTAGAAGTGTTGAGCACAAGGTTGAGGCTGGATAAGTAGTGGTTTATAGTTTGTAGATGAGAGTTCCATAACCTGAGTGTTGAGTCCAATGATTTGGATATAGGGATTAAAATTTGAAGGTCATCTGCGTAAATATAAAATTTGAGTTTGAGGTTTGAAAGTAGGTGGCAGAGGGGGAGAATGTAGATATTAAACAGGGTGGGTGAAAGGGAGGAGCCCTGGGGGACGCCAAAAGGAGCATTAGTATGAGGTGATTCCATGTTTTTAATTTTTACCTTATAGCCTCTATTACTGAGGAAAGATTCGAACCATCTGAGGGCTGAACCTGTAATTCCTATGTCTGAGAGTCGGTTTAGGAGGATGTTGTGATTTACCGTATCAAAAGCCGCAGAGATGTCGAGGAGAGCTAAGAGAAATGACTGTCCTTTATCAAAACCAATATATAGTTGATCCAGGAGGGAGGTGAGGAGGGTTTCCGTATTGTGTTCTTTTCGGAAACCATATTGTGACGTGTGAAGTATATTGTGGTCTTCTAGGTAATTTGAAAGTTGCTTATTTACAATTTTCTCCATGATCTTAGATACAAATGGGAGATTTGATATGGGACGGTAATTGTTGAGGTCTTCCGGGTCCAGGTTGGATTTTTTGAGTATGGGTTTGAGCGTGGCCAATTTGAGCGCGTCCGGGAATGTTCCTTGTGTAAGGGAACAATTGATGATATCAGCTAGAAATTTGGATATGTATTCTGGAATGAGAATCAGTAACTTGGAGGGTATTTGGTCCAGCGGGTGGGTCGAAGGTTTCATTCTTTTTATCAGCGATTCTACCTCTAAAGTGTGGGTCGAATCAAAGGAGTCCAATCTTATGTCTAAGTTTGGTAGGAGAACTGTGTCCGGAAGAGTAGGATTTGTGTTGACAGGTAATCTAGCCAGGGTATTGGTGATTTTATTTTGAAAGAATAAGGCCAGGTCATTGGCCTTTGATTGAGCTGTATCGTCAGGGATATTAGGAAGAGCCGTTTTGGTAAGTTCCGAAACATAGGAGAAGAGGGCCCTCGCATCATATAGCATATCGTGGATGCGGTGAGCATAGAAATCTCTTTTTGTTCGGAGTGTTGCTGATCTGTACTGGTGGAGAGTAGTTTTGTATATGGAAAGAGTGAGGGGATTAGAATTCTTCCTCCATTCTTTTTCTTTCCGTCTTAGATTTTGCTTCTGAGTGCGGAGTTCATTTGAGAACCATGGTTGCTTATTTTTATGGGAGGGGTTTATAATTTTTCTTGACAATGGGCATAATTCGTTGGCTATCATTTCGGTGATGTTTTGCCATGATGTGATAGCTGAATTGGGATTTGAAAGATCCAAGTTTGGGAGTTTTCTGATCAGGGATTTGCCAAGATCTTCTGAAGAACAAGTTTTTCTGTAGTATAGAGTTGTAGGCTGATGAGGTGTGGTCAATCCTGTCAATGACCTGAAGGTGGAGTTGATCATAAAATGATCTGACCATGGGACTGGTAAGCATATGGGGGGTGAGAGTGGGGTGAGATTAGAATTTGTGAAGATAAGGTCAAGAGTGTGACCTGCTTTATGTGTTGGTTGGTTAATGTGCTGTTTGAAGCCCATGTCCGAGAGTGCTGATAGGAAAGCATCACAGTTGGTCGATCGAGGATTGGCATCAATGTGGAGGTTAAAATCTCCAATGATTATGGCAGGAGAGTCTAGTTTTAAGTATTTGGCTATAACCTCTATCATGGGAGAGGCATCTTGATCTAAAAGTCCGGGAGGAGCGTAGGTGAGGAGAATTTGAAGTGACTTAGACTTGAATAAGCCTACCTCAAGTTTGGGTATAGTATAGATAGGTTGTTGCGTGAGGTTAAAAGTTTTTTTGCAGCTATTAGGAGACCTCCTCCTTTTTTTTTCTTTCTGGGTAAGGAGAAGACATCATATGTCTGTGTAGGCAATTGATTTATTAGGACTGTGTCTGAGGATTTAACCAGGTCTCTGTGATGGCACAGATGTCTGGTTTGGTATCTAGCAGATGGTCATTAAGGATGTGGGTTTTTTTTTGTGATAGATTGGGCATTGAAGAGTGATAAGGTGAATAGAGCCAAACCAAGTAATTGTGTGACTGGTGAGATCATTACCGGGGTTAGATTTCTACGGGTTATAGGTTGATATCTTAGTGTAGGCTTCATCTTGGAGAAGGAGTTGTGATGTAATATATGTATTGGGTGTCCTTGTAACATGGTTGTACGAGGGAGATAACTTTGATGGTATTGTCAGAATCAGGTGTCCTATGACATTATGGCGGTAGTAGATTGAGGAAATGTTCTTAAAGGAGGACTGAGTGATATATTTGGTTGTGTAATCTTTTGCTGGATGAATGCTGAGGCTGTTGGTTGAATGCTGAGACAGTGGGTTGAATGCTGAGGCTGTTGGTTGAATGCTGAGGCTGTTGGTTGAATGCTGAGGCTGTTGGATGAATGCTGAGGCTGTTGGTTGAATGCTGAGGCTGTTGGTTGAATGCTGAGGCTGTTGGATGAATGCTGAGGCTGTTGGTTGAATGCTGAGGCTGTTAGTTGAATTGAATGATGGGTGGATGCTGGATGAGTTCTAGTGCGGTATTGGAATGTTGCAGCTTGGGGAAGCGAAGGTTGAAACGAAGGGGCGAAACAAAGGGGCAGGCCCCTTTGTCGTGCTCCTTCGTGCGAGCGACGCCCGGCGCACAGCGCCAGGAGAGTGGTGGTTTAAATAGCCCACCGGTCGCGCCTCTGACGTCACCGCCGCGACTTTTTCGTGGGCGGTACGGGGCGAGGGCTCGCGGCTCGGCTGGGGGCCTGCTGGAGGCGAGGGCTCGTGCTTCTGTTCGAGGCTGGGTGGAATCGTCGTATCGCGGCTCCGATGGCGGCTGGCTGAAGGCAGAGACTCGTGGCCTCTCAGGTTAAGTGGCTGCTGGAGAGACAGGCCGGCGATCGGGCGAGGGAGCCCGATCGGGGGTGAGGCGGAACAAGAGGCCTTACCCGACGGGCTTCAGCGCCGATTGCGCAGGCCTAGTTCACCGCTGGAGCCCCGTGGAGGAGAAAAGGAGGATGTAGCGGAGAGCGGAGGTTTAAATAGCCCGCCAGTCGCGCCTCTGACGTCACCGCCGCGACTTTTTCGTGGGCGGTACAGGGCGAGGGCTCGCGGCTCGGCTGGGGGCCTGCTGGAGGCGAGGGCTCGTGCTTCTGTTCGAGGCTGGGTGGAATCGTCGTATCGCGGCTCCGATGGCGGCTGGCTGAAGGCAGAGACTCGTGGCCTCTCAGGTAAGTGGCTGCTGGAGAGACAGGCCGGCGATCGGCGAGGGAGCCCGATCGGGGGTGAGCGGAACAAGAGGCCTTACCCCGACGGGCTTCAGCGCCGATTGCGCAGGCCTAGTTCACCGCTGGAGCCCCGTGGAGGAGAAAAGGAGGATGTAGCGGAGAGCGGAGGTTTAAATAGCCCGCCAGTCGCGCCTCTGACGTCACCGCCGCGACTTTTTCGTGGGCGGTACGGGGCGAGGGCTCGCGGCTCGGCTGGGGGCCTGCTGGAGGCGAGGGCTCGTGCTTCTGTTCGAGGCTGGGTGGAATCGTCGTATCGCGGCTCCGATGGCGGCTGGCTGAAGGCAGAGACTCGTGGCCTCTCAGGTAAGTGGCTGCTGGAGAGACAGGCCGGCGATCGGCGAGGGAGCCCGATCGGGGGTGAGCGGAACAAGAGGCCTCATTAGACTCTTATCCACATTAAATTTCATCTGCCATTTGGATGCCCAATTTTCCAGTCTCACAAGGTCTTCCTGCAATTTATCACAATCTGCTTGTGATTTAACTACTATGAACAATTTTGTATCATCTGCAAATTTGATTATCTCACTCGTCGTATTTCTTTCCAGATCATTTATAAATATATTGAAAAGTAAGGGTCCCAATACAGATCCCTGAGGCACTCCACTGTCCACTCCCTTCCACTGAGAAAATTGTCCATTTCTGTCTCCGTTACCCCTTGCACAGCTGACAATAAATAAGACAGCAGCAGGTGATCTGACAAAGTCTTCAGCCTGTGGCGGTTTTTTTTACTCTGCTGCTCCTGTTTCCTGGAGTTTGTCCTTCAATTCCTAAGAGTCTAATGAGGTAAGAAAAAGTCAAACAACCCTTGGTTTACAGATGCATTGCATAATTTAAAAATATCTTTGAGAAAAAAGGAGCGTATGTGGAGAAAATATAAGAATAATCAAATAAAAAGTAGTTACTTTGCAACTTTAAGAAAGTATAGAGAAGAGGTAAATACAGAAAAAAAGAAATTCTATGCCAAGAAAATCAATTTGGCTAATAAAAATCCAAACGTATTATTTAATATTGTTAAGTCACTAGTGTCTCCTCTGAACTTACAACTATCTGAAATTGACAATAGCATTTGCGATAAAATAGCCTTATCTTTTCAGTCTAAAACTAAAAATATTATAGATGAATTTAAGAACTTACCTTATCCAACCTATTCAGATCAAATTCCTGTTTATAACTGGAACTCTTTTGATAAAATTTCAACTGAGACAGTTCAAAAAATAATCAACAAACAAAAGCTATCGAACTCTCCTTTGAATCCTTGTTCCGGTGTCATCTTTAAGGGATTAGGTGAATACTTTCCTGATGCAATTTGCTCGATCATAAACCAATCATTGGAAACTGGAACTTTTCCACATCAATTGAAATTAGCTTCTATTACCCCAATTCAAAAAAAAAAAAGTCATCCTCTTCGTTAGATTTTTCAAATCTTAGACCAATTGCTACCCTCACTTCTTTGTCAAAAACTATCGAATCATTTGTTCTTTTTCAATTGAGAGAGTATCTGTTAGAGCATGACATATCACATCCAGACCAACATGGATTTAGAAAGGGTTACTCAACAGAAACCCTCTTGCTCTCCTCCTTTGATACGTATGTAAGAGGATTTGACTCAAACACTGACTTTCTATTGATTTTACTGATATCTCTGCAGCGTTCGATATGCTTGACCATAAGATCCTTTTATCCAGACTTCAAATGATTGGTGTCCAAGCCACGGAACTAAACTGGTTCAATAGCTATCTCTCTAATCGCCGCTGTCAAGTAAATTTTAAAGGCAAATCCTCACAAATCTATACTCAACTACTGGGGTCCCACAAGGGTCTTCCTTGTCACCAGTATTGTTTAATATTTATCTCCTACCATTGTGTCAAATTTTATCTACATTGGATGTCCAGTTTAAGATTTATGCAGATGACTTCAACTCTATGTTCCATACAAATCTTCCTGGGCTGAGACCATCTCATTATGCAATCTTTACGTAAGGACAATTGAGCAATGATTAAGCCATAGTCGGCTTAAGCTTAATTCCAAAAAAACAGAATTGCTTCTCTTAAGTGTGATTGATAATCCCACAAATTGTCCGCCATCATCGGTCACATTAGGTAATGAGGTAATTGAGGTTAAAAAAAGTAGCCCGTAATCTAGGAATACAAGTAGATACTAATTTATCTCTAACACAACATGTATCTCATTTAGTAAAGAACTCCTTCTTCAAATTACATACCTTAAAAAGATTAAAACCATTATTATTCAAAGCTGACTTTCAAACAGTCCCTCAATCTCTTATCTTTGCTGGCTTAGACTATTGTAATAGTCTATTTCTGGGTCTCCCAGACTCCACCTTAAAATCTTTACAACAGATTCAAAACTCTGCGGCTCGACTGTTGACAGGTTCACCTATGAGACATCATATTTCTCCCATTTTGTCCAATTTACACTGGCTCCCTATTAAATTCCGTGTGAAATATAAAGTATTGTCTCTAATTCACTCTTTAATACATGACCCGGATTCAACTTGGCTCTGTACTTCATTACGGTTATACAAACCTACTAGACATCTTAGATCTGCTAATAAATATTTACTTGACGTTCCTACAGTAAGGCTGGCAAGATTAAATATAACCAGAGAAAGAGCCTTTTCGGTGGCAGGACCCTTGTTGTGGAACTCGCTTCCCAATACATTAAGGCAAATTACCAATCATAAAGAATTTAAGATGGCAGTAAAAACTCATCTATTCAAGATAGCTTTCGGAGACCTTGATGGTTCGAACACTTAACTCCAAAGAGCTATACACTATGGGGCGGATTTTCAGAGCCCTGCTCGCGTAAATCCGCCCAAAACCGGGCAGATTTAGGCGAGCAGGGCCCTGCGCGCCCCGGGACTCGCGTAAGTCCCGGGGTTTTCGGAGGGGGCGTGTCGGGGGCGGGCCCGAACTGCGCAGCGTTTTCGGGGCGTGTCGGGGCGTGGCTACGGCCCAGGGGCGTGTCGGGGCGTGTCAGGGCGTGTCGGGGCGTGGCGGGCCCAGGGGCGTGGCTACGGCCCGGGGGCGTGGCCGCGCCCTCCGGACCCGCCCCCAGGTCGCGTCCCGGCGCGCAGGAGGCCCGCTGACGCGCGGGGATTTACGCCTCCCTCCGGGAGGCGTAAATCCCCCGACAAAGGTAAGGGGGGGGTTTAGACAGGGCCGGGCGGGTGGGTTAGGTAGGGGAAGGGAGGGGAAGGTGAGGGGAGGGCAAAGGAAAGTTCCCTCTGAGGCCGCTCCGAAATCGGAGCGGCCTTGGAGGGAATGGGGGTAGGCTGCGCGGCTCGGCGCGCGCCGGCTATACAAAATCCATAGCCTTGCGCGCGCCGATCCAGGTTTTTAGCAGATACGCGCGTATCTACTAAAATCCAGCGTACTTTTGTTTGCGCCTGGAGGGCAAACAAAAGTAGGCTATTCGCGCTCCTTTTAAAATCCGCCCCTATCTGCTTTCACTTAACAATACAGTTATTTATTTATTGTTTATGCTATTGGTAACTATGTAATATAGTTTCTGGGATATTCTGACATTTTAAATTTTCTGGCTTTTACTTGTTTTTGTAAAAAGTAGTATAGTTACTTTTAAAGAATTAGGGTCTATAAGTATATATTGTATTTTTTTTTCCTTATCTATTACTTCATTTTTTATTTTGCTATTTTTGTTTTTATTTTGTTTTTATTTTTATTTTATTGTTTTTAGTTAAAAAAATTTTAGTTTTAGTAATTTATATTTCTTTTGACCTCCTTTTTATAATCGAACTTTGTAAACCGTTTTGGTCAAACTTTGTTTGTGAAAGACGGTATAGAAATGTTTTTAAATAAAATAAATAAATAAGAACATAAGAAATTGCCATACTGGGTCAGACCAAGGTTCCATCAAGCCCAGCATCCTGTTTCCAACAGAGGCCAAACCAGGCCACAAGAACCCGGCAATTACCCAAACAATAAGACCAAATGCTACTGATACAATTAATAGCAGTGGTTACTCCCTAAGTAAACTGGATTAATAGCAGTTAATGGACTTCTCCTCCAAGAACTTATCCAAACCTTTTTTAAACCCAGCTATACTAACTGCACTAACCACATCCTCTGGCAACAAATTCCAGAGTTTAATTGTGCGTTGAGTGAAAAAGAATTTTCTCTGATTAGTCTTAAATGTGCTACTTGCTAACTTCATGGAGTGCCCCCTAGTCCTTCTATTATCCGAAAGAGTAAATAACCGAGTCACATCTACTTGTTCAAGACCTCTCATGATCTTAAACACCTCTATCTTATCCCCCCTCAGTCGTCTCTTCTCCAAGCTGAACAGCCCTAACCTCTTTAGTCTTTCCTCTTAGGGGAGCTGTTCCATTCCCTTTATCATTTTGGTTGCCCTTCTCTGTACCTTCTCCATCGCAATTATATCTTTTTTGAGCTGCGGCGACCAGAATTGTACACAGTGCTCAAGGTACAACAGGGCTAGATCCAGGGAGGCGACATGTGCAACAGTAGCCCTGACAGACAGCGTTCTCAGGTCCCAGTGAGTGCTGCGTGTGACTAGTTTCTTGTAGAGAGCAGTATGAGGATCCTGGAGCCCAGATAGACAGTGATGTGAGGATCCAATAAGCACTGCCTGTCTATCAGTGCCCGTCCGACAGTGGTGTCAGGTCCCAGTGAGCAGTGCACGTGTACCAGTGCCCCTGCCAGTGGTATGAGGATTGAGGGAGCACTGTGTGTGCACCAGTGCCCCTGACTGAAATCCCAGTGAGTGCTGCATACAGATATATATAATAGTGATAGGAACTGGCACAGAGTCTTTGCTTCCACACCCACTTCCAACCCTCAGTGCTCATCTCAAATGTTCTTGAAGTGCGATATCATTTCTGCCTTCTCTGTCAGTACTAGAACCTGTTTTCATGCCCGTGGTACTCCTACAATGAAGACATTCCTCCTCGCATATAAGAACATAAGAAGTGTCATCCTGGGTGAGACTGGTGATTCATCCAGCCCAGGCCCATCCGGGTAGCCTGGCAGAACCCAGCAAATCCAGTGTGAAAGTCTCCCCAAGCTTAAAGAGCTGGAGAAACCAAAGTCCATTTGTCTAATAATCATTTATGGATGCAGCTATTCTAAGAGCCCTAACCGCAATTTCGAGAATTATTAGAAAAGGAATGGTGAATAAAACGGAAAATGTCATAATGCCTCTGTATCGCTCCATGGTGAGACCGCACCTTGAATACTGTGTACAATTCTGGTCGCCGCATCTCAAAAAAGATGTAATTGTGATGGAGAAGGTACAGAGAAGGGCTACCAAAATGATAAAGGGGATGGAACAGCTCCCCTATGAGGAAAGACTAAAGAGGTTAGGACTTTTCAGCTTGGAGAAGAGACGGCTGAGGGGGATATGATAGAGGTGTTTAAAATCATGAGAGGTCTAGAAAGGGTAGATGTGAATCGGTTATTTACTCTTTCGGATAATAGAAAGAGTAGGGGGCACTCCATGAAGTTAGCATGGGGCACATTTAAAACTAATCGGAGAAAGTTCTTTTTTACTCAACACACAATTAAACTCTGGAATTTGTTGCCAGAGGATGTGGTTAGTGCAGTTAGTGTAGCTGTGTTTAAAAAAGGATTGGATAAGTTCTTGGAGGAGAAGTCCATTACCTGCTATTAAGTTCACTTAGAGAATAGCCACTGCCATTAGCAACAGTAACATGGAATAGACTTAGTTTTTGGGTACTTGCCAGGTTCTTATGGCCTGGATTGGCCACTGTTGGAAACAGGATGCTGGGCTTGATGGACCCTTGGTCTGACCCAGTATGGCATTTTCTTATGTTCTTATGTTCTTAAACAAGTTCATAGCTTAATGTGGGCTAGCTGAAGCAGTGCGTGGGTTCCCTCTCACGCTTTGCACCTGGACTCTGCTGTACTGCACTTCCCTCTTGGGCACAATCTATAGCTTGCATTGTCAGATCCCCATCACAGCTTTCTCCCTCCTTCCCTTTGGGTATAGAGCTTGAAGGATGTTGCTGCACCTCACATCCCCAAATGTGAAAAATGTAAAATGCAATGCTTGAACCAGCGTGAACTTCGGCAGGGCCCCACTCTCTCTCTCTTTTCCAGCCTCCTGCCCCATGCAGTCTGTCAGTAAACACTAATTACATCTGTGGCAGGCCTGATAGAAAGATTACTATCTGATGTACTGCTCTATCTGTCTAATTAAAATCCTGATTGATAAGATGAAGAAATC
>NW_021820436.1:0-32090 GCF_901001135.1 Rhinatrema bivittatum
TTTTGAAGGGGTTAATAAACATGTGGATAAAGGTGAACCAGTAGATGTAGTGTATTTGGATTTTCAGAAGGCATTTGACGAAGTCCCTCATGAAAGGCTTCTAAGAAAACTAAAAAGTTATGAGACAGGAGGCGATGTCCTTTTGTGGATTACAAACTGGTTAAAAGACAGGAAACAAAGCGTAGGATTAAATGGCTAATTTTCTCAGTGGAAAAGGGTAAACAACTGGACAGCCCGGGACGGGTTCCCATCAGTCCTGTCCTGGTTTCAGTGAATGGCCTCGTTTCTCCAACTTGAACGTTTAGACTTTGTACTGGGCAAGTGGAAGTCGGATAAACTGTACTGGGCCTGCTGGCAGGCTTGTGTTCTTCTGATGCCGACAGCTGTTCAAGAAGGGCTGCGGGCAAGTGGCTATGAGCTTGAATGGTGCAACCCAGGGTCTCAGTAGAGTGAGGGGGCTTAGGGGGTGGAGGGGGGAAGGGGAGGGAAGGGTAGTGTGTGGTGGTGTGAATGGCGTGTGGTGTGCATGAGGCAAAGTGAGGTGCAAATGTTAGTAGTATGAGGGGAACTGGTATGGGGAGGAAACAGAAAAAACAGATAGGCTGTAGTTATGAGGGAGGTCTCTGTTGTTGTTAGTTTGTTTAAACAACTTGTGTTGTATTGGATGTTTAGTATATTGGTTGTATCTACTGAGTGTGGGATTCACTGCCTATTCATGTATCCTCCCAATAAAAATTATTTTGAAAAAAAAAAAGGAAAAGGGTAAACAGTGGAGTGCCTCAGGGATCTGTACTTGGACCTGTGCTTTTCAATATATTTATAAATGATCTGGAAATGAATATGATGAGTGAGGTTATCAAATCTGCAGATGATACAAAATTATTCAGAGTAGTTAAATCACAAATGGATTGTGATACATTGCAGGAGGACCTTGCGATTCTGGAAGATTGGGCATCCAAATGGAAGATGAAATTTAAAGGGAAATAAACATTCCTGTAGTTACAGATGTTAGGTTCCATATTCGGAGTTACCACGCAGGAAAAAGATCTAGGCATCATAGTGGGTAATATATTGAAATCATCAGCTCAGTGTGCTGCAGCAGTCAAAAAAGCAAACAGAATATTAGGAATTATTAGGAGTGAATAAAACAGAACGTCAGAATGCATCTATATCACTCCATGGTGAGACCGCACCTTGAGTACTGTGTACAACTCTGGTTGCCGCACCCCAAAAAAGGTATAGTTGCCATGGAGAAGGTACAGAGAAGGGTGATCAAAATGAAAAAGGGGATGGAACAGCTCCCCTATGAGGAAAGGCTGAAGAGGTTAGGGCTATTCAGCTTGGAGTAGAGACAGCTGAGGGGGGATATGATAGAGGTCTTTAAAATCATGAGAGATCTTGAACGAGTAGATGTGAATCGGTTATTTACACTTTCGTTTAATAGAAGGACTAGGGGGCATACCATGAAGTTAGCAAGTAGCACATTAAGACTAATCAGAGAAAGTTCTTTTTCACTCAGCTTAAGCTCTGGAATTTGTTGCCAGAGGATGTGGTTAGTGCAGTTAGTGTAGCTGGGTTTAAAAAAGGTTTGGATAAGTCTATTAACTGCTATTAATCAAGCTGACTTAGGGAATAGCCTGTCTAATCCTAGCATCAGTAGCATGGGGTCTACTTAGTGTTTGGGTACTGTGGGAAACAGGAAACAGGAATGCTGGGTTTGGTCACTGTTGGAAACAGGATGCTGGGCTTGAATGACTCTTGGTCTGATCTAGTATGACAATTTCTTATGTTCTTAGTGATGACATGGACCCATGGGACAGTGATTCCTAAAGGTACAAACCAGTTTCTACTACTAATTATCATTCCCATAGTGCTACTAGAAGTACATAGCACTCTACCAAAACATATAAGAGACAGTCCCTACTCAGTAGAGCTTACAATATAATCAAGACAAACATACAGGGCAAAAGAGACATTAGGCATTTCATTTCATCTTTTAAGGAAATAGGTTCCTGTTAGTACCCCAGATCAGTCCAGACGAGAGGGTTTATGCATCCCTACCAGCAGATGGAGGCAGAGAACAAAACTTTGAGGCACTGCTACATAAATGGGAGGGCCACCTGCAGTCCCTCAGTACTGACCTGTATTTCTCTGTCTCCAGCAGATGGTAGAGGTGCAAACCTGCAGTCTGGAATTGTTTAAAAAAAAAAAAAAAGATAAGAAGAGAGTTTGGCTCCCCGAGGTGTTAGGTTCCTTCTTGGGCTATCCCTCGGTTGGAGCAGGGCGAGCGGGGACTTGGTAATCCCTGTCCAGACTCAGCCCTTCTTGACAGGGGAAGTAGATAGCCAGGGGTCTTGGGTCTTTGCCGTGGCTGCAGTTCGAGGCAAGCTCGCCTCGATGCGGCCTCGTTTTGCAGCGATGTTTTCTTCCGGGGCCGCGCATTCAGGAAGGAGGAGGAGCACCTGCACGTTTAAACGCGACTTTTTTCTTCGGGCCGTGGTGACGTGAGCTCCGCCACGGCTCTGCCGATCTGCCTGCTAGGTGTCGCTGCTCAGCCGCTCGTGGGATGAGGTCCACCGGCGGCCGCCCGAGCCTCCCTGCGCCCATGGGTATTGGCTCCCCTCGGGATACCACTGCTCGCGGCGCCCCCTAATACTCGGGGCCTTAGGCCCAGGCCTGGTTCGCCTAGTGCTTCCACCGGCCCTGGGAGGGGCGGGTACAAGGTACAAAGGGAAAAGGGGTTGAGGGGTAGAAAGCATATAGGGCGAGGGGGTGAGAACATTTGCAGGGAGTCAGAAGAGGGGGGGGGGGGGGATCTGAAGGGAGGGAGTTGAGAAGAGGGAAAAGCCTTGGAAGAGGGGTGAGAAAGCATAAAAAGCCTTTTATGGAGGGTTAAAAAGGAGGAAAAGCTTTTGAAGAGCGAGAGGGAGCGAGTGAGATGGAAAGACCTAAGGGGACTGGGGAGGAGCTGAAAGGCAGTGGAAGGAGCGTTACTCTCTTCATTTCTCACTTAGACCGCCAGCCTTCCATCTCCCTCTGTCACCCCCCTCTCCAGCCCCTTCATTTCCCCCTTTGATTTCACTTCTCTCTCAAGCTCTTATTCCTCCCATCTTCACCCTCTCTGCTCATCCTCTCCCAGCCCTCTGACCTCTCTCACCGGCCCCAGTTCCTTCCCTGTCATTCACCTCTCCCGGCATGGCCAAGCCCCTTTATTGTCTCTCTGATCTCCCACCTACATTCCCATTCCCCCTTTTTACCTCCTCACTAGCCCCATTTCCAAATTCACCCCCTTCACAGTCCCCTCTCTTCTGTTTTGGTATTTTGCAGAGTGCAGGAAGGATTGCCTTTCTGTTTCTCATCCTCCAGTATTGCACTGCTTATAGAATCTGGCTTCACGTTTTGTCCGCATGTTTCTGTTCCTGATTTGTGGTCCCTTGCTCTGTATTAGGCGCGAGTCTGTCCATGTTCTGAATGTGTGACGGAGGGGAGGAATTCTGCTTGCGTGTCGTTCCTGTGTGGGGATCTGTAGCAATTCAGCTTGTTCTGTTTCCCAATAGGAGGTGCATTGGTATTTTAGGCCTGGTGTAATATTTGTAGAGCTGCCTTTTCGTACCTAGGGTTTTGCTGTTTGAGTCTTGGAAGTTTATAGATTCTGAGGGTCTTTTTTCACAGTTTTATGTTACTTTACAAAGTGTCAGTGGAAGGGAGTGGGTGTTGCTCTTCCTGAGGTGACATTACAATTTGAATATAAATTTTGTTGACTGATAAGTTGTAATGGGGAAATGTTCTACCTGCTTTGCGGAGGGAATTTCTGTGGTTCTGGTGTGTGTTACAGAACTGGAGGTGCAGGGTTTTACTGAGATTCTGTCCCACTCTGTGTAGACTCCAGACCTCACTCCCATCTAAAACCAATGGTTGAACGATGCTATCAAATAAAGACAATGATAGGTTTATTTGAGGGGGGGGGACTGAAACTGACTGGGGGGGTTCTTTGTGCAGAGAAAGCAAATGTTGCTTACCTGTAACAGGTGTTCTCACAGGACAGCAGGATGTTAGTCCTCACATATCGGTGACATCATAGGATGGAGCCCAATCACGGAACACTTTTGTCAAAGTTTCTAGAACTTTGACTGGCCCCTACTGGGTATGCCCAGCATGGCACTAACCCTGCAGCCAGCAGGAGTCCCCCTTCAGTCTTGTTTAAAAAGCTACAGGAAGTGCCGAAAAATTAAATAAGAAACATAACGAACCCCAAACCGCGGGGCAGAGGGCGGGTTTTGTGAGGACTAACATCCTGCTGTCCTGTGAGAATACCTGTTACAGGTAAGCAACATTTGCTTTCTCACAGGACAAGCAGGATGGTAGTCCTCACATATGGGCGAGTACCGAGCTGAGGATGTCAGAGTATGCACCAAATGTACCCAGGTGTGCAAGGCACTGGGACTGGGGTGAATTTTGGCCGAGGGCATCCTGAACCCTACCGGGCAGGCGGAAGGGTATTGGTACGTCAAGTTGTGAATAGGTTGCGTAGGACAGATTGGCCGAAGATGGAATCTTGTCTTCCGGCTTTGTCCAAGCAAAAGTGGGCTGTTAAGGTATGGAGAGAACTCCAGGTGGCAGCCCTGCAAATGTCAGGAAGCGGCACCGATCGTAGGTGCGCTACTGAAGTCACCATGACCCTCTCAGAGTGTGGTTTGACACGGTCTTGAAGTGGAATGCCTGCTTGCTGATAGTGAAGGGGTCTGAACGCTTCAACCTGACAAAGGACTTCATGTACCAGAATTCCCTGCTTCATGACGGGTTTACTTACAGTCTGCAATACAGCTGTAATTAGGACATTGAGAAACTCTCTGTCAGCACATTGCACATTTTCATTTTTTGGCTTCGCTGTTCTTATTCTCTGATAAGCTTTCACTGCTGTAACCTAGATTAGAACAATGGATGTATTATGTGATGGGCTGTATTACTGCAGACTCGCGAATTCCTTTCCAGAACTGCAAGTCCCAGCAGCCTCTCCTGCAGAACTTGGGAGAAGTTTCACGAAAGTTCCAGGGTGTCTAGGGAGGGGGTCAGTAGCCCCTTCAGCCGGAATATGCTTGCTCAGCAATGCTTAGAACGCATGTGTAAAAGATAAGAACTGTAAAGTGCTTAAGAGTCTGTTCCTGAAGGGGAGGGGCATGCAGTTGTACTGAGCCTTTGTCTTAGCTGCATCTTGCTGGCAATAAAAGTCTATCTTTACGGATCAGTTGTCTGGACCTCCTTACTGACTAAAAAGAGACGGTTACATTTGGCGAGCCTCAGCCAGGAGGTACCGGGGACGCTATTTTAGCCCCCCAGTTGGTCCAGGGGATTTTGTGGCGGAGTGATCCCCCAGACTTGCCTGGTGAGTGGCCACCGCTGAGTTCAGTGATCAGGTATCTGAGGGGGTCATTCCACGGAGATCCTCTGAGACCTTTGGGCTGGTGATCTGGGAAGAAGGCTTTCGTGACGATCGGAAGAACCCTACAGGCGAGTATTATGGGAATGATGGGAAAAGTGAAGAATAGCTAAAAGAGTAGCAAATAACCGGTCCATCCGTGAGGGGACCGAGGGGGCTTTGATCACACCCCAAGCGGTGGTTTGGTAGGAATTGCATTCCGAAAGCCACGCGCATAAAAAGAGGAAAAAGAAGTAACGCATACGATAGTGGGAATAGGTTTCTTGTTGTGTGAAAGTGACCCTTTTGTGTCTGACGGATACGGACCCCTTACCTATCCGTCTTCCCTTCCCTCCTTTGTCTGTGACTCTATCCTAATGGGAGGGGGCGGTTCTACTCCATTAAAAATCATGACGGAGCACTATAGTGAAGTGTTCGATAGACATAAATGTACTAAACCCGGAATGATTCAACGATGCACCCATAGGTGGCCCAGTTTGTGTGTAAATTTGCCTCCGGTAGGAACTTTCAATTTCCAAACGGCCACGAGGGTCCAGAAAATAGTTATACAAGAAGGGAATCCGGGTTGCCCTGAGGATATTCCGTATATAACCGCATGGATAGCAGTTATTGAAAATCCTCCGACGTGGGCAAAAAAGCTAGTAGAGGGAGCCGCCCTCGTAATGGTAACTCAAGTACGCAAAATGGGGAACCGGAAGTCCCCAGTGTCTGTCTGTCTGTAAGGTACTTGTAAAAAAAAAAATTCTACTGTGTTTGATCTACTCTGGTGATGCAGACTATTTTTACTTAAGGAAAATTTATTAAAAGTGATTGTGAATTACTTATCTGTATATGTGTGCTGAACAACGGCAGTTAGCTGCTGCTGCTGGGAGCTTGACAGTTAACTAATTTGGCTGGGCAGAGACTGCTTCTCAGCGGGACAGTTTAACCCCTATAACATTTCTCTGGTACGTTTGGGTTTTCAAATTATTAATTAAGGATTGTAATGTATGTAACTGCTATCTGTGAATTGCAAGCACATGTACCAGGGATTTTTTTAATTGTTTTAAACCCTAATAAGAAGAGTTTTGGTTTACAGATGCTGCACAAGACTACTATACAACTAATTAATTTACAGTGTTAAGTTAAAATACTGATTTGATTGCTGAAGAATGCATTTACTGGTGTTGAAGTTTAGAACTTGATGGCAGTTAAGGGTTAACAGCAGAGATAATTACAGGAGAGAGGAGGGGATCGAGCCAGAGAGAGAAGAGAGAAAGAAGAAGAAAAAAAAAAAAAAAAGGACATTGGGCTAGCCTGGGTAATGAAGACAAAGAGAAAGAAAAATTGTTTCGTTTGTTTTAACAGAACATTATTGAAAGTTAGTTGATGGTGTGCGTATGTGAATAAAGATAGAATTGTGGCTGTTTCACAGAAGTTGAAGTTTTTGTAGCTCCGAGTTTCTGCTGATTAAATTTACTCTCCAAGGTCCTTGCTAAAACTGTCTGTAATCTGACAAAGGATTGCTACTTGCAAAGAAATACCAGAACCAAGGGTCCCTTACAAATCATTTAGTGCCTTATGATGCAGGCTATTTTTAAGACATTTTATAGCAGCAAATTAATTGTTACAGTACAAAGTGGAATGGTGGTGCGTCCCACTGCGCGTCAGTACGTAGTGCGTAGGCATTCAATATGGCTGTGCGTTTCATGCTGGCATTGCTAATCAGAAGTTTTAGTTTTCTCATATCTTCTATCCCAGTGTCCTCCCTATGCTTATCTTTCTATTCTCTAATACCATGTTAATTATTGTTCTTACTTGTCTCCTATATATTATCTGTTATTTAAAAGTTACATTGGAACGCATGATAAAGTATGAACTCTCTTTTGCTGACGCAGTTTATTTTGAAGCTGTCTCTGGGAAAATTAGAGGAGAAATGATTAAGAATGGGACCTTTGTTAAAGCTTTGTTAAATATACAGAGCATAGCAAGCGGCAAGATAAGACAGCTGCAGTTCTGACTGTGGGAATTACAGGATGCCGTTTGTAAAAAAAAAAAAAAAAAAAAAAAAAAAACCGGAGAAAACAAAGACTTAATATTAAAAATTTTGATTCAGTGGCAGGCGCAAGATAAGGATTATTGGAAGTTGTGGGCAAGAGAAGGGGCCACTATGCAAGATTAGGAACATGAGCAAATATGAGTCGGCCCAAATGATAAAGTAGTGGCCCCCACACACATATATATATATATTGCAATTATCTTCTTTTACCACTGGTGGGGGCTGGGCTCTGGCTATTACCATATGTTCTTAGTGTTTGTAATGTAATTGATACAAGGCTTCCAAGGGTTTGATCATCACTCCTGCACACCTAAAGCGCCCCCCTTGGATCCTTGCCTGCAGATCCAGGTTTACTTTATTGAATTAACCCAATGCCAAACTTACAAGTATGAAGGAAGCAATGTTTTGCAGCTTCTCAGCCTCGTCAGAACTGATTTGCCTCCAGGCGCAGGTCACCTATTCAATTTCCAGATGGACTGTGATCTTTTCATCGTATTTTGAGATGTATGGGAACAGGGATCAGGAAGAGAAGAAAAGGGCCCGTCCCTGCAACCAGGAACTTAATAATAGAAACCCGACATCCGAAAGAAGCTGCAGAAGGCCGAAGGCTTTGAGGGCATGAGCCTCAGCCAGTTAAAAGCTATAGCAGACTAGGTATGTGGAAATAGAGAAGTGGAAGAGAAAAGAGAGAAGCAAGTAGACATATGAAGGAGAAAGTGACTGTTAGCCGCCGCTCTCGAGGACACTCGGACGGGAAGGAGCCAAGACAATGGCAGACCGCGAAGAGGAGGGGGAACAAGACCCCCCTTTGGGAAAGAATCAGTGTGCGTACTGCAAAAATGAAGGCCATTGGAAGAGAGACTGTGAAGAATGGCAAAAGAAATACGGGAGCCCTGCAGTGAATACTAACGACAAAAATGGACCTGCACCGACACAAAGGGGCCGAGGAGGAAGGAGATCGGACAACCCCCACTGGCAGATGGCAGGGGAGGCGACAAGGAGCATACAGCCTGAAGAGACCGGGAGGGAAGAATCCCCACTGACCCTCTGGTGGAGATCCACGAGGTAACACAACAAAAATCAGGGGCCTGTTGGACTCAGAGGCCAACGATCTGTCATGACTGCACCAATCGGCCCCCCCGACGAAAGAGACTGTTTCTATAGTGGGTGCCTCAGGTCAGGTACTCACTGCCCCTCTGCAGAAAGAATGAACTATACAAGTAGGCGGGACCATGGTATCCCTTATCGGATGGAACCTGCTGTGTAAGCCTCAGACCACATTGAGATTTCAACCAACAGGGGAAGTTAAAGCCTCCTTCGGGGACCATCCAGTGATACTCATCTGTCCCCTCCAAGAAGAATGGAGACTACATCTTCCCATAGTCGAACGAACCATCGAACATCGATATGAAAACAACACCCCCCTCAACAAAAACGAAGACAACTGATGGATAGTGTACCCCAAGTATGGTTCGAACAGAACCCGGGAGGAATAGCTATCGACGCTACCCCCATATGGATAGAGATGAAACAGAATGCACAGGTGATTAATCAACCTCAATACCCCATTCCATATATGGCCAGACAAGGAATCCAGATACACCTGCAAAGACTGTATGATTTGGGCATTCTTCGGCGAATCCGATCTGCTTGGAACACCCCTTTGTTGCCAGTAAAGAAGCCTGGATCTAATGACTATCGACCAGTACAAGACTTAAGAAAAGTGAATAGTCAAGTAGAAGATCTAGTAGCCCTCGTGCCAAATTCGTATTCAATCTTGGCTCAAGTCTCTCCTGCATCAAAGTGGTACAGTGTCATTGATCTCAAAGATGCCTTCTTCTCCGTCCCGGTGGCGGAGGAATGTCAAAAGATTTTTGCTTTCACATGGGAAGATGCAGATACTGGAGTAAAGCAGCAGTACACATGGACACGGTTGCCTCAAGGGTTTAGGCACTCACCTACGCTGTTCGGTGAGCAACTGGCAAAAGATTTAAAGATGTATCAAGTAAAGTATGGGCCAGTCATACAATACGTGGATGACCTTCTGTTGTTTCGAGAGACGTACCTCGAATGTGCGGTATCCACTCTTCAGCTGCTAAAGATGTTGTACTCAAAAGGGTATCGTGCAAGTAAAAAGAAAGCGCAAATCTGTGAATTGGAAGTAGAGTATTTAGGCTTCCAAATACGTGGAGGAACCCGATGTCTGGGGATTTCTCGCACCAGTTCTATAAGAGATCAACCTGTACCCACTTGCAAGAAAGAGCTCCGGGTGTTCCTTGGAGCTGCAGGATACTGTAGGCTGTGGATTGCTAACTATGCTGTTATGGCCCAACCCCTGTACGACAAGTTGCGGGGTAAAGAGGCAGAATCTCAACCCTTCCAATGGGAAGGAAACGAACTGGCAAGCTTACGTCAACTAAAAGAAGCCTTAATTGAACCACCTGCTTTAGGATTGCCAGATGTAATGAAACCATTCCATCTATTCGTCGATGAAAAGAAAGGAATGGCCATTGGGGTATTGACTCAAACTCTAGAATCATAGGAACGACCTGTTGCATATCTGTCAAAAGGAATGGACAATGTTGCAAAAGGATGGCCAGGTTGTCTTCGAAGCATTGCGGCTGCATGCTTACTAATTCCAGAAGCAGTCAAATTAACTTTTGGACAAACCTTGAACGTAACAACTCCTCATACTATCCAAGGACTACTAGAAACTCATGGGCCAAAATGGATGACTAATTCACGTCTTGTAAAGTATCAAGCTCTGTTATGTGAAACTCCTGAAATTCAAATACAAGACAGCAAAAACTTGAACCCGGCCACTCTTATGCCGGCACCTGAACCAGTTGCCCATGACTGTGAAGAAGTCATGACTACAATACATTCCAGTAGACCAGACCTGAGGGATCAACCCTGGCAAGGAGCTTGGACTTTATTCACTGATGGGAGCAGCCAAATCATTCATGAGATACGTTCTGCTGGATATGCTGTTGTATCCGAAGATGAAATCGTTGAGGCTCAACCTCTTCCCCCAGGAACGTCTGCACAAAAAGCTGAACTAATTGCCCTTACTCGAGCTCTGCAGTTGGCAGAAGGACAAACTGTAAATATCTATACAGACTCTAAATATGCCTTCCTTACAATTCAAGTGCATGGAGCATTATAGAGGGAAAACAATTGAACAATGCATCAGAAGTACGTGAATTACTAGACGCAGTTTGGCTGCCTCGCAAGGTGGCTGTAATGCATTGCAAAGCACACACCAGGAAATCAAACCCTATTGTCAAGGAAATCAGAGAGCAGATGAAGCAGCAAAAAGGGGCAACTCGGGAACCCTTCCAAGCAGTATTAATTGCATCGAATCATCAGGCTTCAGGCAGTCCTGGAGCTCATCACCAACGACTGCTTTCGCTCTTAAACTCTGGGCAAAACAAAATACCAAAATTATGACTGCAGTGTACCAGAATAGATTGGTTTTAGATTACCCTCTGGCCCAGGAAGGAGGGTTTGTGGAACATTTAACCTCTCCAATTGTTGTTTACAGGTAGATGACCAAAACAAGGTTATCCAAGACATCACTGATCGCATGGTCAAGATGGCACACGTCCCTGTCCAGCAATGGAATAGTGCTTGGGACTGGACCAATGGATTCCGTGGTTGGTTTTCCATGATCGGTGGATTTAAGAGCTTGTTTGTTATCCCAGCCAGTTTAATTCTGTTTTGTTTTTTAGGACCCTGAATTATTCCTTTCTTGCTCAAACCGCCTTCGTCGGGTGATGAAGGACATTGCTGAATGCAATACAGCCACGCAGCTCCTGTTACTGTACATGTATTCCTCTGAGCCTATAGAACCTGTTTAACCATCCTCATGTTTTATCCTGGGCCATCTTCCCATACATGACAAGTTCGGGCTACAAAGGGGGGTGGAGCCATTAGGGCCCATCCGTCTCAAACCCGTGAAGAAACCATCGGACTGTTTGGGAAATTAGGGCCCCCTGAGAACTCAAATTGCTAATTTTTCTTGTTTCTGTTTCTTTCAGCTCCACAGTTGCGTTCTGATGGTGTGATACTTTTCATAAAGAATGATAAGTATCAAAGGGGGGAATGAAGGGGTCTGAACGCTTCAACCTGACAAAGGACTTCATGTACCAGAATTCCCTGCTTCATGACGGGTTTACTTACAGTCTGCAATACAGCTGTAATTAGGACATTGAGAAACTCTCTGTCAGCACATTGCACATTTTCATTTTTTGGCTTCGCTGTTCTTATTCTCTGATAAGCTTTCACTGCTGTAACCTAGATTAGAACAATGGATGTATTATGTGATGGGCTGTATTACTGCAGACTCGCGAATTCCTTTCCAGAACTGCAAGTCCCAGCAGCCTCTCCTGCAGAACTTGGGAGAAGTTTCACGAAAGTTCCAGGGTGTCTAGGGAGGGGGTCAGTAGCCCCTTCAGCCGGAATATGCTTGCTCAGCAATGCTTAGAACGCATGTGTAAAAGATAAGAACTGTAAAGTGCTTAAGAGTCTGTTCCTGAAGGGGAGGGGCATGCAGTTGTACTGAGCCTTTGTCTTAGCTGCATCTTGCTGGCAATAAAAGTCTATCTTTACGGATCAGTTGTCTGGACCTCCTTACTGACTAAAAAGAGACGGTTACAATAGCAAAAGGATATGCAGTCCGCTAACCCCCAGGATTATTAGAAACTAATATTTCACCAATTATAGAATATTTAACTCTTAATATCAACCCCGACAGGCCTTCAATTCTTTTAGGAGATTTTAATCTACACATGAATGCATCTCCTCTTTCTTCTTCATGTTGTATATTAGTCGAAGCCCTGCAAGCCTTAGGTTTAGAATTGTTAACCCCATGGGCAACTCATATTCATGGACATGCTCTGGATCGAATCTTTGTTAATCCAACACTAATTAAACATGAAAAAACACACATCTGGCCTGTCCCCTGGTTAGATCATTACTTAATTTGTTCTAAAGTTTCCTATATCAGGCCCACTCTAACTGAAGAAAAAAAGTTACCGTATGTACTTTTGAATATAGGAAACCCTATAATTCCGAAGTACTTCAGTCAGAATTAACTGAGTACCCATCTAAATCCCAAGCATCTCTAGATCCTACCGAGATGTGGTATAAGACAACTCAAGAAATAGCTGACAGAATAAATCCACTAAGACTCAAAGCAGTGCAACTTACTAAAAAGCAGAATCCTTGGTACAATAATGATCTAAGACAATTAAAACTTATATTACATAGAAAAGAAAGAATCTGGAAGAAATAAAAAACTATTTTAGCATTAACTAATTATCGTATCTTTCTTGCCCATTATCGTAAAATAATTATTATAGCTAAGAGGATTTATTATGATAATAAGATTCAAAGGTTTGGGTCCTGAATCTTCTGCTCCAGCGGGGGTGAGTGAACCGGGCTTCCCGGTGTCACCCCCGACGCTGCTGCCTACCTCGGCCTGGTCCTCGACCCTCAGCAGCGGTCTCAACCAGGGGGGGATGGTCCTTTCAGAACCTTCCCAACCCCCCTGGGAGATTTACACCAGAGGAGAATTTTCTTCTCTTTTCTTCTTCTGAATGTCTTTTACCCTTTTTATGTATTTCTTTCTTCTTTTTTTTTTTTTTAACTATCCCTGACTAACTACGAAAACATGAACCAGGGATCCCAGAGACTGTGGGTGGACCTGCTCCATCTGCTGGAGACAGAGAAAGACTGAGGGGCTATGGGTGGCACCTTACTATATGTAGGGAGCCCGACAGGTTTTACTCTGTCTCCATCTGCTGGTGCGGAGTCACAACCCAGGTGTCTGGACTGATCTGGGTACGTACAGGGAACAAGTAATGACTCTTCATCTGAATAAAAAAGCACTAGGAGTCGAGTGGAATCATTTAGACTAACTGTTTTATTAAAGCATGAGCTTTCGAGGACACAGTCCACACCATCAGATGCATGAAATGATGTACAGTTGATGTGTACAATATATATACAGAACAGTGAGAAGACATGGGAAAAGGCAGGAAACGGTGTGGAGAGAGTGTGAATAGGATTGTAGTTTAGCCTACTGACAACTGAGGTAAGTGTGAATAGACAGAATGATCAGACAACAGTTCAGTTTATGCATATTTGTAGTGAGGCATGAATCCATTGCTTCTGTTCAGCCCTTGGGTGATGGTATTTAGATTTTTAATGAGTTCCAATTCAGCAGTTTCAGGCTGGAGTGCTCCTTTGAAGTTTTCATGTAGGAGAATGGCAACCTTAAGGTCAGATAGAGAATGTCAAGGAAGGTTGAATGTTGTCATTTCTAACCTCAGGTTTAAATCCTTTTACCTTGTCCTTATAGATTGTCCCGTTTGTCCTATGTAGACAGAAGCTGGACTTTGCTGGCAGGTGTTGGCATATATTAGATTGGAAGAAAAGCAGGAGAATGTGTCCCGCATGTTACTGATGATGTTGTGTCCAGTGATGGCATTGTCTGGGATAATATGTGGAAAGTGTTGGCATCTCCTTTTCTGGCTAGGTCTTGGTCCTGGGTTGGTGTCCTTCTACTATTTGCAGCGGCTGATGAGTATCTTTTGAGGTTGAGGGGCTGCTACACCAGACTAGCACGGCTATCCCTCTGAAGATTTTTCATGTAAATCAGTGGAGGAAAATTTGGCTTTCACTGCAACCTCTGCAGCAACATTTTCTCTCTCGCTGAACACAGAAGATTGGAGAGAAAAACACTCACTGTTATCTGCACTCTGCAGCAGTGACACATCATCAAGCTCGTATGCCAGTTTCTTTAGCGTAAAGCTGGCTCCTGCTGTTGTAGAAGTCCAGAAGAAATCCCTCTTCAGTTTCAGGGCAGGACCTCATTTTTAGGGATGTGAATCATTTTTCAACGATTAAAATTATTGTCCGATAATTTTAATATCGTCTTAAATCATTATAGAATACAATACAATAGAAATTCTAACGATTTATCGTTAAAAATCGTTAAATCGTGTTAGTGCGCACTAATGGGAGTTAGTGCCCACTAACTGGGAGTTAGTGCGCACTAACAGAAAATGATACAAATTGACACTTTCCAGGTCAGTAAAGGTCAGTTAGGAATGAATATGTATTCCTATTGGCTGGCTGCCCTCTTATCTATTGATGTTACCAAGGTTCCAACTGAGGTGATGGTTGGGGGGATGGGAAATGGAAACTGTTGGTAGTTGACAAAAAAAGTAATGTGATCAGTCAATATGACTAGAACTTGTGCCCTATTCCTGATACCAGGGGTGTTGTGATCTTCCTGCACTCAGTGCCCTATCCCTTATACCAGGGGTGTTGTGATCTTCCTGCACACAGTGCCCTAACCCTGACACCAGGGGTGTTGTGATCTTCCTGCACACAGTGCCCTATCCCTATTAATACCAGGAGTGTTGTGATCTTCCTGCACACCGTGCCCTAACCCTGATACCAGGGGTGTTGTGATCTTCCTGCATGCAGTGCCCTAACCCTGATACCAGGGGTGTTGTGATCTTCCTGCACACAGTGCCCTAACCCTGATACCAGGGGTGTTGTGATCTTCCTGCACACAGTGCCCTAACCCTGATACCAGGGGTGTTGTGATCTTCCTGCACACAGTGCCCTAACCCTGACACCAGGGGTGTTGTGATCTTCCTGCACACAGTGCCCTATCCCTATTAATACCAGGAGTGTTGTGATCTTCCTGCACACAGTGCCCTAACCCTGATACCAGGGGTGTTGTGATCTTCCTGCACACAGTGCCCTAACCCTGATACCAGGGGTGTTGTGATCTTCCTGCACACAGTGCCCTAACCCTGATACCAGGGGTGTTGTGATCTTCCTGCACACAGTGCCCTAACCCTGACACCAGGGGTGTTGTGATCTTCCTGCACACAGTGCCCTATCCCTATTAATACCAGGAGTGTTGTGATCTTCCTGCACACCGTGCCCTAACCCTGATACAAGGGGTGTTGTGATCTTCCTGCACACAGTGCCCTAACCCTGACACTATGGGTGTTGTGAACTTCCTGCACACAGTGCCCTATCCCTATTAATACCAGGAGTGTTGTGATCTTCCTGCACACAGTGCCCTAACCCTGATACCAGGGGTGTTGTGATCTTCCTGCATGCAGTGCCCTATCCCGCCTGCATTACTAGTGAGAAGCTGGCTTCACAGACAGGGGGGAGCTGCCTGACCCTCAGTCCAGACTTCCCCCATATCCCAGCCAGTGAATGGTGTATGGGTGAGGGGGGGGGGGGAGGATGGTGAAGTCTGAGACAGCTCCCTCCCTGCATTACTAGTGAGAGGCTGGCTTCACAGACAGGGGGGAGCTGCCTGACCCTCAATCCTTCCCTCCCCCATGTCCCAGCCAGTGAATGGTGTGTGGGTGAAGGGGGGGGGGAGGATGGTGAAGTCTGAGACAGCTCCCTCCCTGCATTACTAGTGAGAGGCTGGCTTCACAGACAGGGGGGAGCTGCCTGACCCTCACTCCACCGGGGTGTTGTGATCTTCTGCACACAGTGCCCTATCCCTGATACCAGGGGTGTTATGATCTTCCTGCATGCAGTGCCCTATCTCTATTAATACCAGGAGTGTTGTGATCTTCCTGCACACAGTGCCCTATTCCTGATACCGGGATGTGTGCAAGAAGATCACAACACCCCCGGTAACCGGGATAGGGCACTGCATGCAGGAAGATCACAACACCCCCGGTATCAGGAATAGGGCACTGTGTGCAGGAAGATCACAACACTCCTGGTATCAAGGATAGGGCACTGTGTGCAGGAAGATCACAACACCCCTGGTATTAGGGATAGGGCACTGTGTGCAGGAAGATCACAACACCCCTGGTATCAGGGATAGGGCACTGTGTGCAGGAAGATCACAACACCCCGGAGGAGTGAGGGTCAGGCAGCTCCCCCCTGTCTGTGAAGCCAGCCTCTCACTAGTAATGCAGGGAGGGAGCTGTCTCAGCCTCACCATCCTCCCCCCCCCCCCTCACCCACACACCATTCACTGGCTGGGACATGGGGGAGGGGAGGAGTGAGGGTCAGGCAGCTCCCCCCTGTCTGTGAAGCCAGCCTCTCACTAGTAATGCAGGGAGGGAGCTGTCTCACCCTTCACCATCCTCCTCCCCCTCCCCTCACCCACACACCATTCACTTGCTGGGACTTGGGGGAAGGGAGGAGTGAAATACAGGCAGCTCTCCCCTATCTGTGAAGCCAGCCTCTCACTAATAATGCAGGGAGGGAGCTGTCTCCGCCTTCACCATCCTCCCACCCCCCACTCACCCACACACCATTCACTTGCTGGGACTTGGGGGAAGGGAGGAGTGAGGGACAGGCAGCTCCCCCCTGTCTGTGAAGCCAGCCTCTCACTAATAATGCAGGGAGGGAGCTGTCTCCGCCTTCACCATCCTCCCACTCCCCACTCACCCACACACAATTCACTGGCTGGGACATGGGGGAGGGGAGGAGTGAGGGTCAGGCAGCTCCCCCCTGTCTGTGAAGCCAGCCTCTCACTAGTAATGCAGGGAAGGAGCTGTTTCAGCCTCACCATCCTCCCCCCCCCCTCACCCACACACCATTCACTGGCTGGGACATGGGGAAGGGGAGGAGTGAGGGTCAGGAAGCTCCCCCCTGTCTGTGAAGCCAGCTTCTCACTAGTAATGCAGGCGGGAGAAGGCACTGCATGCAGGAAGATCACAACACCCCTGGTGTCAGGGTTAGGGCACTGTATGCAGGAAGATCACAATACTCCTGGTATTTATAGGGATAGGGCACTGTGTGCAGGAAGATCACAACAATCCTGGTATTAATAGGGATAGGGCACTGTGTGCAGGAAGATCACAACACTCCTGGTATTAATAGGGATAGGGCACTATGTGCAGGAAGATCACAACACTCCTGGTATTAATAGGGATAGGGCACTGTGTGCAGGAAGATCACAACACCCCTGGTATCAGGGTTAGGGCACTGTGTGCAGGAAGATCACAACACTCCTGGTATTAATAGGGATAGGGCACTGTGTGCAGGAAGATCACAACACCCCTGGTATCAGGGTTAGGACACTGTGTGCAGGAAGATCACAACACCCCTGGTGTCAGGGTTAGGGCACTGTGTGCAGGAAGATCACAACACTCCTGGTATTAATAGGGATAGGGCACTGTGTGCAAGAAGATCACAACACTCCTGGTATTAATAGGGATAGGGCACTGTGTGCAGGAAGATCACAACACCCCTGGTATCAGGGTTAGGGCACTGTGTGCAGGAAGATCACAATACTCCTGGTATTAATAGGGATAGGGCACTGTGTACAGGAAGATCACAACACCCCTGGTGTCAGGGTTAGGGCACTGTGTGCAGGAAGATCACAACACCCCTGGTATCAGGGTTAGGGCACAAGTTCTAGTCACATTGACTGATCACATTACTTTTTTTGTCAAGCTACCAACTGTTTCCATTTCCCATGCCTCATATATTGTCAGTGGGAATCTTGGTAACATGAATAAATAAGAAGGCAGCCAATAGGAATACATATTCATTCCTAAACTGACCTTAACTGACCTGAAAAGTGTCAAATTGTATCATTTTCTGTTAGTGCGCACTAACTCCCGTTAGTGTGCACTAATCGGAAAAAACGATTTTTTAACAATTTTTTAACGAAACAATCGTGCCAAACACGATTTTCTTCTCCTGCCAGACGATTTCAATCGTTAAGACGATAGGGGACACGATTCACATCCCTACCACACACCACTTGCACATTGAGGGAGTGGAACTGCTTCCTGTTGCATTATGGCTACACTCTTGGAAAGTTGGTCCTAACTCTAGGGGTTCACTATACTTTGTCTGGGTCATTTGGTCTAGCTGTCTAATAATTGGTTATGGACTTCACTTCCAGGAACCTCTCCCTTTTAAACTCAGCTGTGCAATAAATTCCTCAGCCACAACCTCTGGGAACAAATTCCACAGCTTGATTGTGCATTGACTGAAAAAAACCCCACTTCCTCTCATTTGTTTTAAATCTGCTACCAGTTAGCTTCATGAAGTGTCCCCAGGTCCTTGTACTGTCTGAAAAGGTAAGGAACTGTTCCTTATGTACCTGTTCTACCCCACTCATGATTTATAAACCTCCCTCTGTTGTCTCTTCCCTGTATTGTAGCACAAATTGCATTTCATTTGTCTTAAGTGCCAGTAAATTTGAGCCCACTTACTAGCATCTAATTACATCCCACATCATACTCCCGAACTCCTTTACTTTTAAACAACTCATCCCTGGCGCTGGCTAATGTTATCTGGTAAGTTTTGCTGTAAGATCTTCAAGGCCAACCAGCGGTAAGCTCTCTGCTCTCTTTATAAAGAACCTCCAGCTGCAAACACTTAAATCCCGAGACACTTTCTATCTCCTTAACCTGCTTAAACTGTCAAGTGTATGGTTGCAAATTTCCCATTCTGATACAATTTGCTCTGTCCTACCAATGGAGTAGGAGGTGATGGGACAAAGGCAAATTATCCTTCTGATAGGACAGATATCTGCTATGAAGGAATGCACTCTCTGAACTTATCTAGGACCCACAAGGATTTGAAAAAAGTGCTACTCCCTGTCATGGCTTTTCTAGCAATGCTCAGTGCGTCTCCTTCAGTTCAGTAATGTAATGGACCTGGGAAAACTCCTTTTAGCAAGCAGTACAGATTTGGCATTAGAGGAAGGCACTGTTCATCTGCAGCCCCTCCATTTGAGGGTGCTGGCATGGCTGCCTTCCCCCCCCCCCAGGTAAAGATATAAAAGCAGCTGAGAGCTCTGGGGGCAGTACAGTTTGATTTAGAGCAGGGCTAGCCACAAACAGGCCAGGTTTTCAGGATATCCAGAATGAATATGCATGAGAGAGATTTGCATACAGTGGAGGCGGTGCCTGCAAATCTCTCTCTTGCATGTTCATTGTGGATATCCTGAAAACCTGGCCTGTTTGTAGCTCTTGAGGACCGGAGTTGGCCTCCCCTGGTTTAGAGGTTTGGAGGGAGTCTGGAGATTTTTCCTCTGTTTGTTTTTTTGTGGCCTATCTGAGGGCTCAGGCTCCAACGTTCCTGTAGTCCTGGGGCCAGGTCGGGGACTCCACTTCTGTATCCCACTCCTTAGCTGTAGGGTGATTTGTCCTGGGTTGTTTTTGTGGGAGTTCTGCATTTTTTTTTTTTTGCAAGAAGACTGTGAGCCCCGGGTTATTTACTCAGGGAGAGGTCTTGGGGAAACCTCGTCTTGGGGGGGGACGGGACCCTAGGTAGGGAAGACCTGCACCGCTGTGACCTCTGCAGGGAGCAGAGGAATGGGGGTGACCCGCAGCAGTGCCTTTCTGGTGTTTGGATCTATTTTGGGGAAGAGAGATCTTTGTTGGATGCCCAGGAGGAAGCGTTTTGGGGGCGCGGCCTGGAGACAGGAACATTGACAGCTGTATGTTCCCAGAGGATCCCTCCCATCAGGGGATTCGAGATGGAGAAGGACAGTGAGAAACTTCTCCAAGAGACCCAATCGGAGTCTTCGACCCCTGGGGAGAGAGGGGCAGGAACCCCCCCCACACACACACACAGAGCGGTGTGTGTGTGTGTGTGTCTGTGTGTGGGGAGGGGGGTGTTTCCGCCCCCCTTGGGATATTCACTTATCCAAGCCCTGGAGAGTGATAGCTTTCCGTGCCCATGCACAGAGAGAGGAGAGACTGTAACTAGAGAAAAGGTCCTCTCTGGTGCTGAGGACCGAGCTAACTGTGCCATACACTCATTCTGATTTTCCATCAGTAAAGTATTTATTTTTGGACAACTCAGATCTGGGTCTCCGGTGTAAACTTCCGAAATCACCCCTGGCACCTCCGGCCCCTGAAAGGAAGTTTCCTCTTCCCCACCAACAAAGAACTCAGACCTTGGAGGAAAGAGTTAGCCCGGGTGATCCATCCCTGAAAGCGAAACACATTCTTTTATGGCCCCATCGGTGTGTAGCCTGCACCCGAAGATGGGGGTTACATTACTATACCAGTTTCTTTGCTTTAAAGATACACTGCTTTCTGATAAAACTGAAAATTACAAATGGCTCGGCTTCCTTCAGTTTTGGACCTCCTTAGGATGTTCTGCAAAGCTTGAGGGGCCCAGTATTCAGTAACAGGCCGATGCAATATGGTGTCCTTGGCCGAGCGCATGGCTTTGCATGTGTTTGAATGCACATTTTGGATGCGCGTCTAAAACTCCTCATGCATTAAGGGAATTAGCGCATCCAAAACGGGTGTCCAAACCAGCGCGTAGCTAATAGCGCTTATCGCATGTAAATGCCCGTTGATGAGGCTATTAGTTATTGCCTCCCGATGCAAAAAAAACCTCCTGACACGCCCATTTTTACTCTCAAAAAGTAACGCCTGCTCTGGAGCAGGCATTAATTCTTGAGGAGCCCCTAAAGTTAATAGAAAAGCAGAAAATATTGCTCTTCTGTAGCTCCTCCTGGCGATATTAAGTCAGAGGAACCGCAAAAGGAGAACTGGCAAAAACAAATAAAAAAAAAGAGTCACCGGCGTTCAGGTTAGGGAAACGAATGCTCGTAAAATTGAGCACCTGTTTTCCTAACTTACTGACAGCCACTTCTCCTGGGAACGCACAGTTTTCTCTAGCTCCTCCTTTTTATCATGGTGGCTCATTTAAATATTAAATCGGGCTCCCAGGAGAGGTGGATCGGCGCGCGTTAAGAGAGCGGGCGCTCAATCTCGAGGGCCTGTTTAACACGCGCTGATATTGCATCGGCCTACAAGCCAGCAAGCAGACAAGTTAGCCGGGTGACTTGTTCCAGACATTCAGTGGGATTGTACGTCCTGCTGAATATCCCTGATTAAACTTATCCGTCTAACTGCCAGATAACTTTAAATCGAACCAGTCAGATTTTGAATATAGATGGTTCCATCTAAAGTTATCCGGCCTTGCGAAGCTGGATGTTTTCGAAAGATATCCAGTTAAGAGGCCCTCCAATAGTTAACAAATATCCTACAACCGGGGGACTCCCAGCCCAATTCCCTCCCCACCCCCCACCAAAAATCTTTTACCACCTTTCTGGCCAAGTACCCCCCCCAAATCCCCCCCCCAAAGAGAAATTAACCATAATATTGTTGCCGGGACCCTCCCCGTTTCCCCTCCCGCTATGGAAAATAAAATGAACTCGGGCTCCTTGCACCCCCATCCACTCAATACCTTACCCATTCCACAAAAAACCATCAACCATGGTACACGACAGAATTAAGATCCCTAAAAAACACCCTTAGGCAGCGAGAAAGAACGTGGCGAAAAGCCCCCTCACCCCAACTCACCTCAAGCTACAAAACCACCCTTCACCAATACAGAATAACCACCCTTAAAACTAAAAGAGACTTCTACTCATCCAAGATCCACCAGTATATGTACAACCCTAAAGCCCTCTTTAATTATGTTGCCAACCTCACCAAATCCTCCCAGCCCGCTATCCCTGAGAACGAAGCCACCGCCAAGAGCGAAGAAATCGCCCAATATTTCCTCGCTAAAATCACCAACATCCTCCGCAGATTTCAACACCCATCTCCCTCAATTCCCCTTTCCCCCCCCTCTACCATCTGCCACCTCTACCATCTACAATTCCCCTTTCCCCCCCCCCTCTACCATCTGCCACCTCACCCACCTCACCCACCCTCCAAACCTCTACCATCTGCCACCTCACCCACCCTCCAAACCCTCGACCTGACCTCCTCTAAAGAAGTGGAATCCATCCTCAAAAAACTCAAACCAGCATCACACCCCTCGGACACCATTCCCACTAAATCTCTCCTCTCCATCCCAAATACTATTTCCAAACCCATCGCAGACATCATAAACTCCTCCCTCTCTTCTGGCTCTGTCCCAGATATGCTCAAGCAAGCAATTGTTAAGCCCCTCTTAAAAAAACCAACACTAGACCCTAAAGACCCCGCCAACTTCCGCCCCATCTCTAACCTGCCATTCCTCTCCAAAATTATGGAAAAGATTGTAAACATCCAACTCTCAGAATATCTGGAAAGTAATAATATTCTTCATCCAGCCCAATTCGGCTTCCGTAAATACCTCAACACGGAAACCCTCCTGCTTTCCCTCACAGATCACTTGCTCATAGGCATGGACCAAGGCAGCTACTACCTCCTCGCCCTCCTCGACATCTCAGCGGCCTTCGACACCATCAACCACAACCACCTCATCAACCGCTTAACCGAAATAGGTATCTCCGGCCTAGCCCTGCTATGGTTCAAATCCTACCTTTCTAACAGAAAGTTCTCCGTCAAGATAGGAAACGCCAACTCCACACTCTACCCCTTGTCCCAAGGTGTCCCCCAAGGCTCCTCTCTCTCCTCTACCCTTTTCAATATCTATCTCACTCCCCTATGTCACCTCCTCACTGACCTTGGCCTCAAATTCTACCTCTATGCAGATGACGTGCAAATCATCATTCCCATTCACAACTCCCTCTCAGATGCCCTTGCTTTCTGGAACACATGTCTTGCTAACATAAATGACTTCCTCTCCAACATCCACCTTGCACTAAACTCCTCTAAAACGGAGCTGCTCCTCATCTCTCCTCACCTCCCTCCTAAACCCCTGATCTCCAATGACCCAGCTTTCAACACCATAATGCCCCACACCACCGTAAGAGACCTTGGAGTAATCCTAGATCAACAACTCAATCTAAAAAAACAGATCAACACCACCCTCAAAGAAGGTTTCTTCAAGCTCAATATCCTGAAGAAACTCAGACCCCTCCTCCACTATCATGACTTCCGTACCGTCATCCAAGCCACCCTCTCATCAAAGCTCGACTACTGTAACGCCCCCTCCTCCTTGGTCTACCCTCCTCCACCACCAAACCCTTACAAATGTTCCAAAATGCTATCGCCAGGGTCATTACCAACTCACGGAAAGCCGATCACATCACTCCTATACTCAAAGAACTCCACTGGCTCCCCATCGCATCCCGAATTCTCTTTAAAACCTTAACCATAGTTCACAAATCCATCCACACATACAACTCTAACTGGCTAGATGAACCCTTTTGTCACATACGCACCGAACGACCCACCCGTACTGTCAATAAAGGCACCCTCTCCATTCCCCCCTTAAAAAAAGCCCACCTTACTTCCACCAGGGATCGCGCCCTTTCCATTGCAGGCCCTAAGCAATGGAACGCCCTCCCCACCACACTCAGGCTGGAGCCATGTTACTCCAAGTTCAGAAAAAAACTCAAAACATGGCTCTTCCGACAAGCCTACCCTGACTAACCTCCCCCTCCCCCCCCCCCCAGACCCCTACTTATTGCTCCTCCCCCTCCCCTACCAACCCCCGCCCCTCCTGAACCCTCTCCTATACTTTCCTATAAGTAACCCACTTAAATTTGTATTCTTTCCTGTAAATAGCACGTTACAGCCTCAACTCTTGTAAATAATCTGCCTAAACTTGTATATAGTCCTCTAAATAGCTCGTTACAGTTTTAATGCTTTAATTTCTATGCCCCCTGCTCTATGTATAATCCTCCTTGTTTTCCCCTCCCTGTTGATTGTAATTTCTGCCTTTAGTTACAATGTGAACCGGTATGATGTTTGCATACTAATACCGGTATATAAAAGTTTTCAAATAAATAAATAAATAAATAAATACCTTAATTGTGCCGCCATTTGCAGGCCTGGCACTTCTAGAGTAGCTCTCTTCAGCTGAGATGGAAGCGTAAGTCATCGGCCTAAGAGTCCAGCCAGCCTCTGGACCCTGCAGATAGCTAGGGTAGAAGCGCCCGGGATCGCATCAGGCTGCGATTGCGGGCTTGCCATGCCAATGGCAGCACGAGTGGGTGGGAGGGGTTTGGCGGGGTGAGGAGCCTGTATTTATTTTATTATTCTCTGGGGAGGGAGGGGGAATGGAGGGGGTGTGTGTGTGTGTGTCTCGGCAGCAATATTACGGCTGGTTTCACTTTGGAGGGATGGGGGGGGGGGAGGGGAGGGCTTGGCCTGAAAGGTTGAAAAGGTTTATTGAGGGGGAGGAGTCGGGTCAGGAGGACCACGGTTAGAGGATATTTGTTAACTATTGGTGCACCACTGGACCGGATATGTTTTGAAGATATCCTGTTAAGCGGCAGGCTATGCGGCCTCAGAAGGCCAGCTAGCTTTAGACCCGCTCTTGAAGCACGAGCAAAATTATCCAGCTAACTTAGCCGGTTATAGCAAATGACTACGTTAGCTGCATAATTTAACTCCTCCCTAGACCCCCTCCCCCTCTTGGACTGCTTGGTAGCCTAGTGGTTAGAGCAGCTGGCCCTAAACCAGGGAGACCCGTGTTCAAATCCCTACTGCCACTCCTTCTGACCTTAGGAAAGTCACTTTACCCTCCATTGCCTCAGGTACAAACTGAGACTGTGAGCCCTCTGGGGACAGAGAAATAACTACAGTACCTGACTGGCAACCACTTTGAAGTGCCAAAAAGCAGAATATAAAACTCAGATAAATGCATGACACTTTTTATCTGGCTAGACTTTAGCCAGATAAGTGGCTCAATAATCCAAACTTTGCCATACAGATGGATAACTTGTGAGTTATCCATCCATCTTGCCAAACAAACCTTGTGACCGCCTTGCTCAACTTACTAAAAGGAAAAAAAATGTGAGGCAAAGAGATGGGAAATATCTCCCACATGAATAATATTTTCCGGAGAACCTTCATTTTTACTGCCGATTCTTTCCAGCCAAGAAACATGCCACGGGGACCATAGTCTAATGTTATGCTTCACCTTCGTTAATAGCAGCAGGTAATTAAAACTGTAGAACTTCTCCAAATTATTATTAGATATGCAGATCCCCAGGGATTTTAAACACCTCTTGGCCCGTTTCAATGAAAAGGTCTTGCCTATTTGCTGCTTATTGAGAAAAAAAAATTCTCAGACTCAATAGTTCACTTTTATCCAGATGAATCTTACAGCTAGAGAAAATGATAAACTTTCCAACGATATTCATCATTAATGGGTAAATTTTAAAAGGAACGCGCGTGCGCCCATTGGGCACGTGAGCAAAGATATGCTTAGTTTTATATTGTGCATGCAAGCACATGTTTATCATTTAAAATATCCCTGCTACGCGTATGGGTGCAGCTTTACGTGCATATTTTAATAACACGCTCGCACAACTGACCATGGGGGGGGGGGGAGGGGAGGGAGAGAGAGAGAGGGAGGGAGTATGATACTCTATATATCTCCCACTGTAAGAGGGGCACTTTCAGTTCAGGGTTGGTTTTGGGGGTGGTGTAGCATTGGTCTGCCTAGGGCGCAAGGGTCTGTAGACTCTGAGTTGAGTTTCCCTCTTACAGTTGGAAATACATAGAGTGTCAGATTGTCTCTCTTACAGAGGTGCTCTCTTTCTCAGCGGCTACTTGTGCGAGCGTGCTATTAAAATATGCCCGTAAAGGCTGCACACATATGCGCAGCAGCGATATTTTAAATGATATACATGTACTTGCACGCATGATATAAAATTAAGCGTATCTCGGCTCGTGTGCCAATGCGCACACGTGCTCCTTTTTTTTAAAATTTACCTCCCCCTGTTGGTTTGTTCCCAACAGGGGGAGGAGCATCATTTCAAGGCCAATAAAGTAGAGTGACTACGACCCACAAAAACACGCTCCCCAACAGTGTTCCAAATAAAAGTCTTTAAACATTCAGTAAAGGTGATCTGAAAAGCAGTGCAATTATACAGAGAAGAAGCTGAGGCCTCCATTATCTCTTCGAATAACTCAAACAAGCCCCGATGTAATAAGGTGCGCTAGGCTGCGCCCACATGTCAGCACACGGTTCAGCATATATTTTTGTGCATGGAACTTAACTCCTCCTGTAATAAGCACTTTTACCCACAAAAAAACAATTATTTCAGTTTGATGTTCACTGAAGAAGACTTTGGAGGGGAGTCGCTATTTACAGAAGAGTAAACTGGTGAAACTGAAAGTGGACAAGGCCATGTAGCCAGAGGATCTACATCACAGGAAACTAAGGGAGATAGGATAAGTGCTGGCAGGTCCGCTGAAGGATCTGTTCAATACATCCTTGTAGATGGAAGTGCTGCGGCAAGATTGGAGGACAATTGTGGTCCCGTTTCACATAAGTGGTAGCAGAGAAGCTATTGGAAACTACAAGCTGGTTAGCTTTATCTTGGTGGTGGGAAAATTAATGGAGTCTCTGCTGAAGGACAGGATGGTTCACTATCTATAATCCAGTGCCTTGCAGGATCCAAGGCAACATGGTTTTTCCAGAGAACAGTATTGTCAAACAAATCTGATTGAGTTTTTTGATTGGGTTACAAAAGAATTAGATCAAGGGTGGGCACTTGATGTGGTTAACCTGGATTTCAGCAAAGCTTTTGACACAGTCCTGCATAGTGGGCCCGTGAATAAAATGATCAGCTTGGGAGTGGGTTCCAAGGTGGTGGAATAGATTAGAAATTGGTTGACAATTGACAGTGGGTAGTAGTAAAAGAAATTCATTCCAAGGAAAAGAAGACAATTAGGAGAAGGCCTCTGGGATCGATTCTAGGGATTCTTCTTTTAATAATGGTTGTCAGGGATTAGAAAGAAAAGGTGAAATTTAAAGTTATCTACTAATTTCCTTTCCTTTAGTCCTGCCAGAACAGTGCAGTCAAGTGGCCTATGTCCTTCTGACAGCAGATGGAAACAGAGAAAAAAAAAGCACATAACTGACTTCATGCTCCCTATAAAGCTCTGGTGCTGCCTTCAGTGCTTCAGTATCCTATACCAAAGCCAAGACTCTGAAAGCAATTGTTTGTTTTGATTTCCCAATCACCTCCACAACCAAAACCTGATACAGCCAAGAAACTTCACTCCATGGTTATTAACCTAGGAATAAGAATCCCTACACCAAGCTTAAAATTAGGCCAGCTGCTTTCAGAGTGGGCAATAAGATACTTGCTATTAGATTTCTGAACCTGTTAGTGAGCCCTCGATCACCACGGCTTCTTTGGGTGGGTTCTGGACTGGTCTGGCAGGACTAAAGGAAAGGAAATTAAGAAGTGAGTTTAAAATTTTACTTTCTTTATCATCCATGCCAGACCAATCCAGACAAGTGGGATGTACCAATGTTCTACCCAGACTGAGCGGAAGGAAGCCACGATAGCTCATAGGAGGCAGAGCCTCTCCCCACCTGCACATCCACACTGAGGTGTCTTGAGCAGGGATGGAATGGGGACAAGGATGCTCCCCTGCCATTATCTTCTGGAAAGATAAGTTCTGACTCTGCTTTCAAAGACTCCTGTAACCTTTTCAGGTGGGATCACTGGTCCCTTGAGACTTTCAAACTCTTGCTGGAGTGAGCCAAAGTGCTCCTCTCCTTGATTTCTCTTCAGATTGATGCCTTAGGAATCACTGTGCTTTTACAGGACATGTTAATAGACCAAAGACTTATCTGAGAAGAAACTAGTGACCTACAAGTAGCTCAAAAGTGACCTACAAGTGGTCGTTCCTGTCCTGGGTGCAGTGCTTGTCTTTCTCACTATCATACGTGAGAAAAGCCAGATTCTAACAGAAGTTAAACACTACCCTCCAAAAAAGGAGTGTATTGGGTGCAGATATACCTTTATCTTTAAAATTACCAAAGTACTGACTTCAACAAGACTCGAAGAAATGCTGCTTTATGAAGCCTGAGAGTAAGGGAAGCCAGATCTCTTCAAAACTAACCTCCAAGTTGAGAAGACCTGCCTCAGCAGGGCACTTGTGTTCTTGACTTCTCTGGAAAAGTATCTAATCTGAGAGAGCTTCCATAACTGTGTCTCTTGCAGCAAGCCAGCGCCAGTCTCTGCTCTTTGTGAGTTATGCCTTCATTTCAGTCTTCTCTGGTGGATGGACAAAAGTAGAGCATTGGATCTCTCAAAAGGAAATATTATCTCCTCTTGTTAAGTGTGTGCATGTCACACCAGATGGGAGTTTACTGAAGGGATGCAAGGGGAAGGAGTACCAGAGCACAGTACCTGCCTCCTTCTCCTCTTCCCTCTCTTCTCCCCTGCAAGTCAGTTTCTCACTCTTGGAATTTCCTTTTACCTCTTCCTTATCTCCAGATTTGGGAATCCCTATCCTCCAATTTTTCCTATTTTCTCAATCCCAGAATCTTCCTCCCTCTCCAGATTCCCCAAATTATCCCCTTTCATTGATCTTCCCCATCTCCCTCATCCTCTCCATCCCCAGTCCTCCCTTCCCCTCCCCATCCTGTCTTATCTCTCCCGCCTCCTCTCTCTTTCCATTCCCCATTCCCTATCCTCCCTTCCTCACCTCATCCCATTCTCCTCTCCCCATCCCCAAGATCTCCTTCCTCTACTGATACTTGAGATTTCTTTTCCTCGGGCAATAAAAAGAAAATAAACTATACAAATACGTTCAAGGATGGAAAACTATTTTATTTTTATAATGTAAACTAAAAGATGGACATTTATGTCAACGTGCTTAAAAATTTTCAAAATTTTGCCACTCTTACTGTCTGACCTTATTGAGGAGGGATATTAGGAGAGATCATGACATAGGGGAGGCAAAATTTAAAATCCATCACTGTAGCCAGGATTGAAACGTTGACGAAAGTCTTGCATCTCATACGTTTCAAAGTTTTGGCAACCGAACCCCTTTATTTGTGTCCAGTGTGTGTGTGCGCATTTTTCTGTGTCTAATGGAATTAAGAGCACATCATCCAGATCGTTTTCTGCATATTACTACTACTTATAATTTCTAAAGCGCTACTAATATAGGTAGCGCTGTGCGGATTGTATTCTTAGACGAACTGTGCATCTAATATTATCCGCGTTTGGTCCCTTTAAATCAGGTCAGAGAGACATACAAATGCCCAAAATAAAACCGCCAAGCACACTAAAGTGCACGTTTGACCTGCAAGAGAACTGCAGTTTTCTCCCACTACAGTTTTTAAGCTTCATTGATAGCTGGATGCTAACGTTTGCCCCGATTAATTTTCTAAAATAGCGATCCAATGAATGCTTGAATCTCACATGGCCAAGAAAACGCACCAACAACGACCCCGCTCCTCCAGCCCAAAGTGCACTGACCCTCGGCGGCCACCGTTCCTCTAACTTCCGGGGACATGCGACGTACCCTTGCCCCCTCCCCCGTGCAGCGTGGTTGCTAGGAGACGGAGAGAACGCGTCTGTACACAGCAGGCGCTGCCTTGCGCCGCCCTGTCAGTGGAGGAGGGGGGCGCAGGTCTGGGGCGCCAGGTCGTCTGCACCCAGCCGGCCGCACGCACACAGGCAGGCACCAGCCGCGAAGGCGAGAAGGTGGTCCCCCGTCTGAATCCTCCTAGCGGCCCCCGCAGCTGCCAAGATGACGGAGGTAGGGGACTCCCCGGCTGATCAACTCGCGGGGGATGCAGCCAGGGTTCCCTCCCCAACTCATGTTCAGACATTCCCCATTTCTCCCTTCCTCTTCCCCACCAGCTTTAATTCTAAGCTCTTCGGGGAGAGGGGGCAGAATAGCTATGTGGGTTATGTTGTACGACCCTGTGTGAGATGGTGGCGCTAAATAATTAAAAGGATTCTTCAACAGGCAATTTGCATTTATTTGCCTAGTGAGCAATTCCGAGTAATTGGAATAGCAGATTAGTGTTTAGGGTTTGGGGCTCATTTGCTTTTGGGTGTCGTATTTTAAGACCTGCATGTATAATCAGGGGCTTGGAAATGGATCTAGATAAATAAATATTTAATTTATTCACCCTGTGCTTGGCTGAATAGAGCCATTCTCAGCCAGACTGTCTGGATATAATTAAGCTTAATGTTGATTTTCTATGCAGAAATCTAGTTGTTTATAGTAGCTCTCATGTTGGACTAGAGAAAGTTAAAGCCTTGTTTTGCACAGGGTGTTATGTTTGAAATATAATTTTAGCAGTGTTTTTAATAATTCTAATTTATAAAACTAAGGAAATGTAGTTTAGCATACAGAAATTATGTGTAATTAATCATTACCAAAACACTGTTTTGGACTAATTTGTTTTTCAGAGTTTTGTTTTATAATTGCATGCATAATTGAGAATTGGAAAGAGTTGAGAGATTAAAAAAATTGTTGAGGGTTTTAGATTTAATAAAACTAATTTATCTTATTTGTCTCAACTGATTTTGAGATTGAATAGAAAGCTGATCTCAGCTGATCTCAGCCAGCAAATGTAGCTCTGATGGCAAGTAGTAAAATAAGATAATTTCGTGGCCCCTTTTTGACTAGGATGAAATGTAAACACTGAGCCATGATCTGAGGACAATATCTTCTTGGCCATTTGGTTGACATTGAGAGCCTACATAATATGGGGCTGGGAGTTTTAATGCCCTGTCACCTGACCCCATCAGGGACACAATTAAGTTACAATTAAGAAGAAGGATTAAACCTATTAAAAAAAACCTCCAACACAAAAAAGAGACATTTAGTCTCAAAATCCAAGTGTACTGTCTAAGTTATGAGATGGAGATGGTCAGGGATGTGTGTGTATGTGTATGGTGAAAAGTTTTGTGGTGATTTGAAGGGTACACACACAACAGATACATATCAACTGCAATGGACCTTGCACATTATTTACATTAAGGAGCATTAAGATTTAGGGGAACAACCTAAGACATGAGATGAAGGGCAGTGGTATTGGAGTTTGAAACATATATTGTCATGCTAATTATGACAAAAGGAGGAATGTAGGGATCTTTGAGAAGTTTTTTTGTGAAGCCAGACCAGTTTGATGGTGGTGAAGAAAAAGATAATTCCATCACAATAAGATTGCATTGATCAGACTTATAAAAATAACCCAGGGAAATAGCCAAAGCCATTGAAATGCTAAAATGAATTCTAAAGGTTAAAGAATATGTTAAAGGTCCTCACTGAGTCTCATTTTTGCCTTGAGGGCTCAATTTATAAGAAATCACATGACTTACAAGAATCCAGTCTTATTAACACATATGAGATAAAATTAGAATGTCAACCAGTTGGAAAATGTTATACAAACAAATAAACTAACCCACTGATACGTAAGTTTAGGGGAAGTGACATTTTTAACTAACTGGAACAGCTTGGGAGCTCTCAGCTCTGAGCTTGTTAAGCACTGCTCCAATTATAAGATATCTTATGATAAAAGACTAAAGATTTTCCTCTTGCTGGCTGCTGGCATTCAGTGTTTACTAGCACCCCCAACAGGTCAATGTAATAAACAGCTGCAAAAACTGTAGGAATTGCTCAGTAACTGTGAGAATTTTTTCTTGCAAACGGGTAATATACAAGTGAGTTTCGTGGCAATTTTCTTGAGTTAAATTCACACAAAAGCGTGAACTTTAACACAAGAAATGTAACCTTATCTCCCTGAGGTGGAGTTAAGTTTTGTGGAAAACTGCCAATTTAGCACAATTTTCTGCACAACGTTTACTATTTACAAATCACTAATAAGCTGATTTGTATGCTTCCTCAGCATATTAGCGATTTCTACATAAGGTTTGTGTTCGCATGTGCAAAATGTGCATAAAAGAACGCGTTAAAATTTACAAACGCTATTACATGTTATTTGCCATTT
>NW_021820437.1:0-32083 GCF_901001135.1 Rhinatrema bivittatum
TGTAAATGTACACTTTGCATCCACAGGAACCCCACCCCCTCCCTGACCCTCTGTAATGAGTATAAATCAAAACTAGAACATTCCCCGTACAACTCACCATACAAAAAATATATTTTGGTGTTATCTCAATAACAGCAACACAAACTTCCTCTATTACCAGGCGCAATAGCCCTACTTATAAAAAGACAGCAGTTCACCACTTACGCATGTTCTGCTGACAATACTAAGCAAATAAGGACCTAGATTCATCATTTTGCTATAAATTTTGTAAGAATAGCACCTGTGATAATAAAGGAGTGTGGTGAGAGAAAGAGAGAGATAGCCCAAACTAGGTCAAGAGTACAATGTACAAATCTCGCGATGCTTTATGGCATTATCGTGGGCATTAAGGCCATAATGCAATTTGATGAATGACCCTGAAGGTGAGGTATTTTACTAGCCTACATGCTAGTTAAATACCTCACCTCAGTCATACACGAAAAATTGACCTTCACCAAATACAGAAAGATCACAAATTACAAATATGGAGACAGCAACTGGATTGGAAACCCAAAAAAAGCCACTCTGCATGCAGTACAAAACTGGAGACATGGAAACAGAAATATAGAACCTAACATAGTACCAGGATCTCCAATAATGCACACAAACTAATCCGTACAAAGTTATATCTGCATTATGGCATGTACTCAAATGGAGCAACCCTACCTATAAAAAGGCAACATTAAACCAGGCCCCAAACACCAACACACCTCCAATTAGGAAAACAGAAAAGCCAAGCTGCTATAGATCCCCACACAGAAATAATTGTAAAACTATATAAATAAATGTTTCAAAACAGCTGACGAACAGAATAACAAAACTCTTACAAATTATGAAAAATTCTGCAAACACCAATAAAATATTTCAAAACAGCAGACACATCACATAATACCCAATAATTAAAATGGCAGTCAATCAAGAAAAATGAACTTAAAAGGCCATATTGACTTACCCTCCCCAGCAGTTCTACTCCTTTCCCTTGCAGGCCATACCAGAAGCAGAAGTAGCTGCTGAAGCTGTCATCATGGTCCTCTTCCTTAGGCACCACAACTAGTCTCTGTCTCTCTTTCTCTATCTCTCTCTCACACACGCAAACACACTAGTCACACCCTCAGGACCAGTTTCTGTCCATCACACCAATCATCTCCCTTACCAGCCTCTCTCTCTCACACACACACACACACACACACACACACACACACAGACCAGTCACCTCCCTGATCAATTTTTCTCACAGATACTGTCACCACTTGACCAGTCTTTCTCAATCACACAATGATCTCTCTCCTACTTACACACAGGCTTTCAATCGCGCACATTTACCTAGGATCTCTCTCACTTAGGGGTAGATTTTAAAAGATGAACATGCGCGTCCATGTGCACGTGGGTCCCGGCACACGCACATAGATGCGCCAATTTTATAACATGCGCATGCTGGTGCAGGCATGTTATAAAATCAGGTGGCCACATACACATGTGCGCCGGATTTTACAATCCACGCACACAAGTGTGGGTGGCGCGCGGCGTGCGCAAGGGGGGTGAATTTTTGCAAATTATGAGCGTTGACTCAATCTGGTCTTTCCCAGTTCCCTCCCAGTCCATTCCAATTAAGGAGCGGACTGGGAGGGACCTTCCCTAACCCCCTACCTAAACTCCCTCCCTCTTCCCCTCTCCTCCCCACCCCCTAAACCCTTCCTATTTATCCTTTTATTATTGTTTTTCAACTTCCTTCAGGGCCAGAGCTCCGTACAATGGCGCTGTTCTGGCCCGCCCCCTGCCAGTGGCATAGCCACGGGTGGGCCTGGGTGGGCAGGTGCCCACCCAACTTAGACCCAGGCCCACCCAACTGGCACCGGAACTGCAAGGCTGTCGCGGGATCCCATCCCCGCGACAGCGAACAAGAGAACCCACGCCTCGCGCCCCCTCACGGCACACATGGGGAAGCGCTACTGCGGCCGTATGGCCAACCGGTCTTCCTGTTGGGGGGGGGGAGAGCGGAAGCGCCGCGCGCAGCTTCCGCTTCCTCCCCCCCAATGCAGGAAGATCAGCTGCCTCTCCTGCTGCCACCTGTTCTCCTGCTATCTTTGGGCCAAACGGCCCGCCGAACTTCCTGTTTGGGGGTGGGGGAGCGGAAGCGCCGCGCACAGCTTCCGCTTTCTCCCCCAAAACAGGAAGATCAGCTGCCTCTCCTGCTGCCACCGGCCTCCTGCTATCTTCGGGCGTCGGGCCATATAGCCCGCCGATCTTCCTGCTTGGGGGGGGGGGGAAGCGGACGTTGTGCGCTGCGCTTCCGCTCCCCCCCCCGACAGGAAGTTCGGCGGGCCATACCGCCCGACGCCCGAAGATAGCAGGAGTCCGGGGGCAGCAGGAGAGGCAGCTGATCTTCCTGCGTTGGGGGGAGGAAGCGGAAGCTGTGCACGTGCTTGAATGTGTATGTGTGGATGAGAATGGGAGTGTGTGTGGGTGAAAACTGGAGCCTGGGTGTGTATGTGGGTGAGAATGGAAGCTTGAATATGTGGGTGAATGGGAGCTCGAATGTGTGTATGTGTGGTTGAGAATGGGAGCCTGGGTTTGTGTGTGGGTGAGAATGGGAGCTTGAATGTGTGTACGTGTGGGTGAGAATGGAAGCTTGAATATGTGGGTGAATGGGAGCTTGAATGTGTGTATGTGTGGGTGAGAATGGGAGCCTGGGTTTGTGGGTGGGTGAGAATGGGAGCTTGAATGTGTGTATATATGGGTGAGAATGAGAGCCTGGGTTTGTGTGGGTGGGTGAGAATGGAAGCTTGAATATGTGGATAAGAATGGGTGCTTGAATGTGTGTATATGTGGGTGAGAGTAGGACCTTAAATGTGTATATGTATGGATGAGAATGGGAGCTTGAATATGTGTGGGTGAGACTGGGAGCATGGGTTTGTGGGTGAGAATGGGAGTCTGGGTTTATGTGTGTGCGTGAGAATGGGTGCCTGGATGTGCGTCTGTGTGTGCATAAGAATATAAGCCTGGGGAGGGGTTAGAAAGTGAGAACTTGTATGTGTGTCTGCAGAGAATGTGAGCTTGGGGGGGGGGAGAGCATATGAGAGTGAGTGCTTGAGTGTGTGAGAGGGAGTCTGTGAGAGAAAGTGTGTGTGTGTGTGTGTGTGGAAGGGAAGAAGACAGTAATAGAAGAAAGACACTGAAAAGGAATTAGGAAATGAGCTATAAGGGAAAAAATGGGAAAAAGGTACCAGGACCAACTGATTAGAAAAATACAAAGATCAGACAACAAAGGTAAAAATATATATCTATATTTTGAGATGTTAGCAATTTAAATATAAGCAACACAACCGCTCTCTCAAAATTTATGGACAGGTAGGAGCCGTGTATAAAATCGTAATAATAAGAAGGCTAAAGTACCACAAATCACCGTGAATTATGTTTGTATCATTAAGTAAACCTCATACTTAGGCGTAGATGTGAATGCTATGCTGCATAATTTGGCATTATTTATCAGTAAAAAAACAACTAGTAGACCTGCATGCCTACAGCCCACCCATGTTAACCTTGTGCCCACCCAAAAAATCAATTCTGGCTATGCCACTGCCCCTGCCCCTCCCTGCCCAGACCCTGGCCCGCCCCTTTCTGAGAGGCCTGGCACTTGTGCATGTACTGGGGTTTACGCTCGTAGCCAGGCTCTTTTTAAAATGCGTGCAGCGTACACAAGGCCCGACCATGCGCGTAAAGCCCTGGTTTTATGCGCGCAGGCCTTTTAAAATTTGGGCTACGGTTCTCAATCACACATACGTACATATTGTCTCTCTCATACACGCAGGCTCTTAATCACACATACAAGGCTCTCAATCACTCACTTACATACATGCTTTCTCACACTCACATACATATACACAATCTCAACACATATGATTGCTTACTTATTCTCTCTCCCCATCAAACTACTGGCAGCAACAGTCTCCTCCTCTTCCAGCCCTCACGGCCTCGATAAAGGAGTCCCATCGGCTGTGGGGCTGACCGTGCTCCTCTTTTTGCTCCGGCTGAGCTGCTCTTCTTTGGACCACACACTTTACCTAGCATGGTCTCTTCTTCCCGAGCGCATGGCCACTGCACACTTCCTCTTCCGGGCCAGGGGGGTAGGCTTGGGGAGTGGTAGGAAGAAACAATGCTGGTGTCACTGACTCCAGCTTTCCTGCTGCGCTCTGCCCGTGCTATCAACATTTTAAGCCCAGGCGGAAGAAGAGATCCATTTTCACTGGGGCAGGGGGAGCAGCTGGGCCATCGGGGGACTGGGAAGTGTGGCACTATTCCTGCGAGTGTTTGGCGACACACTGGTGTGTTTTGACACACCGGTTAAGAACCTCTGGTCTAGATTACTGCATCTCTCTACTAAATGGTATCTCCAAGAACAACTTGAGATGTTTACAACTTATGCAAAACACTGCAGTCAGATTCTTGGTAGGCACCAAAACTTCTGACCATATCCTATATAATCTGCACTGGCTCCCATTAGAAGCCAAGATAAAATTCAAGGTCATCTGCTTCACCCTCAAATGTGTGAACAAACTGGCCCCGGAGTACCTCTTGCACATCCTGACACCCTACGTCCCTTCTTGAGCAGTCCATTCCTCACAAATGGCCCTTCTTGCCTCTCCTTTCTTGACCACTGCAAAACTATCTAGTGCAAGGCAAAAAGCCTTTAGCTGTTTTGCTCCCAAACTCTGAAATGAGGATCCATGGCCCATTTGCCTTGAATCATGTGAAAGTTGTAAGCATGGCTGTTTAACTAGACTTTCCTTCAAACTGATCAAACATAATACCATTCTCCACTAGGACCCTTACCTTGAGGAAGTTTAGTCTCATTTGCTGTCTGCACTAGTGAATCCATTCATTTGGAGAAATATATCTCTGCATGTTTTGTTCTATTCTGTACAGGCTTAACTATTCTTTACCCTTGACCTGATGACCTGTCCTGGGTTTGCGGAGTCTTACCTATTGAATATGAATATAGGCTTCAGAAATCAGGTGACCACCAATCTTCAAAGTGCCAACTGACATTGGTCTCTATTACATGACTGCGTTAAGTGCTCTGTGTATTGTTTTTGTTCCTATGGTTTTTTTCTTTCAATTGTTCTATTGATTCAATGTTTAGCATTCTTTATGATGTACATAATTTTGAGAGCTATATTATGATCAATAAGGTGATTTATAAGCATTCTTAAATAAATAAAAATATTAGGCCCCACTGCCTGATTAAAAAGAACTTCCAGGCGCACCTTGATATGTTGCCTGTACATGTTACACCCTATGAACTCAAGGAGGTGGTTCTCTTTGGCATAATGCAAGTATTAAGAAGAGCATTAGCATTGGGAGATTGAGATAATAGCCACACATACTCTGGCTGTCAAGTGAGGTTCACGCCTGTGATGGTATGTGCAAAACTAACCCTTTTGGAGACATTACCCTGGAAGAGATCATGTATTACCTACGTAAGCAAGAATTGTATCTCTTTAAAATCTGTTGATTTGCCACAGCTCCATCACTGTTGGCTGTGGGAAACCCATGGCTGCTATATTGATTTTAACAGAGCCTTGCACATGCTGTCCTGGTGCCAACTGTAAAATGAAGGTACCATATATAGCTTAAAACTTCCAGAGGAGTAACTGTGTAAGTTGAAGCAGCAACAGTGATACAGAGCCTGATGGCATCTGTAATGTCCTGTTGAAACATGCCCCTGTATTGCTGACCAGGAATTGGGGTTTTTTTCCCCCGCCTATTCCTTTAATTATGTTTGTACTCCACTTCAGGTTTTAGGGATAGTACCACCAAGCAGCCAGGGATCAGAGGTTCAGGCTTCAAACATACATACAGGCAGACTAAGCACTGAGGCCACCTACACTGACTGTAAGCTGCATGTGTTAATAAATGTGCTTAGTTCAGTCTTAAGCCTCCATCATGATTTCTGAAATGTACTGGGATACTACACTGCCTTAGACTAATAGATTTATTGAGGCATGAGCTTTCAAGCACAAGGGGCCATCTCATCGGATATTAAATCTATAAGGTGCCGCCAGCCACTGTGCGTTTTTGTACATAGTCTAGTTTACTAAAGTTCAGAGGCCCTTTCTTGAGAATAACACTGTTGCTCTTTCACTCTTCCTGTTTGCCATCTTCTTAACTCAGCATTTGTTTTGCAGTTCCAAAAGAATTGTTCTAAAAAAAAAATTTCTTTCGTTGCATATCAAATTTTACATCGAATTCCTTTATTGTTGCTCAACATTTGCAAAGCATTTCAAACACATTTAAGAGGCTTTAAAATATGACACCACACTTCAGCAAAGATGTTATCAGTGCTTACATTTATTGCTGCAAAATAATGTGTGTTCAAGATGACAGAATTTTAACCAAAATAACTCTTTTTGGAGTTTTGCAATTAAAGCTTTAAAAATTATTTTTTTTGTTTAAAAACTTTTCCAGAAATGCTATGATGGCCATCATGTTTACTGCTGAGGTTCTTAAGTAGTGAAATAATGAACCCTCAGCAATAACCTGAATAGTGGGTGCCAACTAATAAGAATACTGACTGATTCTTCTATTCCACATGTAAGGACCCCTAAAGATTCTTTACTAAGTGTCCCTTTTATACAGCTTGTCAAAACAAACCTAATAAAGTAGGTGATTCCTAATCAAATTGGGTTAAACCTTCTCTTGGTTGACTGAAAATGGGCTGCTTCTTAATTGCAGCAAAACTTCAATTCTTTGGGTCGGTAGAACTCCCCTTGAGTATTCCTTGAATATTTCTGTAGACAAATCCATTGTTGATATTAAGGAAGAATCTAGGGTTGCTATTAGGTTCTAGGATGTCATTAAGAGTTCAGATTTCTAGAATAAGAGTAGCCTATTATAAGTTGTGAATTGTTAGGCACCTAAGGAATTTGCTGTCAATTAATGATTCTAAATTAGTGGTGCAAGCTGTTGTATTAACCCATTTAGATTACTATGATGCCCTTTTTTGGGGTTACCTGCTTACTTGTTAAAAGTATTGCAGCATGTGCAACATCCTTCTGTTCAAACCAGTTTTGGTCTGTGTTTGGGTGAAAGTTTGATGCCTTATATGAAAGAACTTCACTGGTTACCAGTGTTTCAGAGGATACATTTTAAGTGTTTTCGCTGGTTTACAAGGCTGTTCATTTCGAGTCCCTTCCTTTCGCAGGGAAATTTGCATGGTATATGCCAATAAGTTCATCTTCACAAATGTTGCTGTATGTACCATCTATTTGTAATTTCCATCTTCAGACTACTAGGTCAAGAGCTTTTTTGATTGCTGCACTTTTGTTATGGAATATACTATCTGTAAAGTTAAGGCAAGAACAGGATTATTTAAAATTTCAGAAACAAGTTAAAGCAATTTTGTTGAACCAGGCAATTGGAGAAATAAGGAGTACATGTTAATGATTCCTGAAGGACATTATCGAGCTGATTTTAAATGGCTGGCTTGCGTAAAAAATGGGGGTTAGGCATGTGGCCGGACCTTGCACGTGCCGTGCACATTTTAGAAGGGGCTCGGCAATGCGTGTAACTCCCATTACGCGAGAAATGCCGGGCCAAAGAAAAGGGGTGGTCCAGGGGGGCAGGGAGTGGCTGGACTGGAGGCGGCCAGTACAGCGACCATTTGCTGCTGTACCGGGGAAGGGAATTCTGGTGTGTGCAATTTGCTTCTGCTCTGTTGGAGCAGTAAGCAATGAAATAAGAAAATAAAAGGGTAGGAGATAGGATTTAGGGGGTGGGAAGGAGAGGGGAAGGGGAAGGAAGGTTAGGGTAGGGGGTAGGGGAACTGGGGAAGGCCGCGATGCGTCGCCACATGAAACTTGCAAAAATATACCCCCTTGCACGCGCTGCGTGAACATGCGCACACAGATTACAAAATCCAGTGTGCATGTGCGCGTGGTCCTACAATTTTAAACATGCGTGCACTGGCGTGCACAGGTTATAAAATTGGTGTGTCCATGTGTGCATGCTGGGGAGCGCATGCACATGGCCACATGCGCACACATACTAAAATTTACCCCATTGTGGGTTTTTTTACATATATATTTAATTTATATTTATTTAAGTTAATGTTTGTATGTATAGGTTTTTATGTTTAGTTTTGATTACATATGTTTTATGTATAATTTTATGTATCTGGAGTTGTAATCCATGTTGAACACATAGGATTTGTGGAATATAAATTGCTTTATATGCATAAATTATAGGTAATTGTAAAGGATGCCAATAATGCCCAATCTTTGGTTCCAATTTTTAATAACTAGCATGTATTGTCTAATCATTGGTCTCTTAAATTTAAATATCAAGTGTCCTTCATGTGTAATATGTACAACTATAAACAACTTATTCTCGTAAGTTTATGTAACCACTCGCTTCACTCTAGCAGCGTGGATATTCACAAACTATGTTGAGATTCAGCTTCTGTAATGTTCAGTCTTTGCTTGTTTTATTTTTGTACCCTGCTTCAATCAATGGGAGAGCATGGACAATAAATGTTGTAAATAAATAAATAAAATAAAATAAAATATTCAGAAAAGTCCCGACATGGCATCTGGGTTTTGAGTCAGTGTCCATCTCTAAAAGTTCTCTTTGATCTGCATACCAGAAGTGGATCTGTGCAACAGAAACACCTTTCGAATTTCCTATAGTAACATGCAACCAATGTATTCATCACATAGCACTCATTTGAATTGTGCGGAGTGGCTAATTTCTAGAATTAATATCTTTAGTGAACTTTTAAAATTAAAATTATCTTTCAATAAAAATAATTAACTAGTGTGTTACTCATGACCACTTATTGACAAAATCAGTCTCTGTAACTATGTTGTTATTACATGTAAAGCATTGCTAATATCCATCTCTTTAAATGTGTCATTATGTTCTGACAGGTTGTTAAAATCATTTTGGTATACTTATCCTTAATAGTATTAATAGATCTTTACAATCAACATGGAGCCTTTCCAATACCTAACATTTTAAAGTAGAACACAAAATATATGCTCCTGAAAACAGAAACGAAACATTACAGAAGCTGAATATCAAAATTATTTGTAAATATCAACGTTGCCAGAGTGAAGCAAGTGGTTACATTGACCCACGAGAATGATGTTTATAGTGATACACACATTACACATGAAGGACACTTTATATTTAGATTTAAGAGACCAATGATTAAACAATACATGCTAGTTATTGAAAATTGGACCTAAAGATTGGTAACTATTGGCACGACATATGAAGGTCTATAATTTGTGCATACCAAGGGAAGGTTTATGGTTTCCCATTTATACGGGACATATCTTTGGAGTGCTAATAAATGGTATGATTCATTTGTAAAATCACTCCTTTGGGAGGCTTCCAGAATGGATTCTTCTTGCAATGAACATAAGAACATAAGAAAATGCCATACTGGGTCAGACCAAGGGTCCATCAAGCCCAGCATCCTGTTTCCAACAGTGGCCAATCCAGGCCATAAGAACCTGGCAAGTACCCAAAAACTAAGTCTATTCCATGTAACCATTGCTAATGGCAGTGGCTATTCTCTAAGTGAACTTAATAGCAGGTAATGGACTTCTCCTCCAAGAACTTATCCAATCCTTTTTTAAACACAGCTATACTAACTGCACGAACCACATTCTCTGGCAACAAATTCCAGAGTTTAATTGTGCGTTGAGTAAAAAAGAACTTTCTCCGATTAGTTTTAAATGTGCCCCATGCTAACTTCATGGAGTGTCCCCTAGTCTTTCTACTATCCGAAAGAGTAAATAACCGATTCACATCTACCCGTTCTAGACCTCTCATGATTTAATAAACACCTCTATCATATCCCCCCTCAGTCGTCTCCTCTCCAAGCTGAAAAGTCCTGGGCTATGAGCCAGGGCCTGGACTGGGGGGAGGGGAGAGGGCACAAAGGTAAAAGATTCACCTAGGTGCTAATACCCTTGCACAAGCCCTGTTCCCCAGTCAACAAGTTTTCCAGCTTCTCTTTAATTATTGTTTGCTCTTGAAATCTCACCCACCTTGCCCCAGCCCTCCATCTTTCGTCTTTGTCTCTCCTCTCATATTGGGCCGGATTTTCAAAAGACCCAGTGTCGAGTGTAAAGCCCCGGGATGCGTGTAAGTCCTGGGGCTTTACTAAAGGGGCGGGGTGGGGGCAGGACCAGAGGCCTCAACAGAGCGGCCATTTGCAGCTGTGTTGGAGAATCGCGTATCGGCAGGTTGCCAAGCACGCGTACTTGCACCTGCCCAGAGCAGGCGCAAAAGGTAAGACAAAGGTCGGGGGGGGGGGTTTTAGAGTAGGGCTGGGGGGGAAGGGGTGGGAAGGTCAGGCTAGGGGGAAGGGAAGTTCCCTCACAGGCCGCTTCGATTTCGGAGCTGCCTGTGAGGGAATGGGGGAAGGCAGCGCGGATCGGTGCGCACAAGGTACACCATTGTGCACCCCCTTGCGCGCACCGACCCCCAATTTAATAACATGCGCGCACCTGCGCGAGCATGTTATAAAATTGGGCATACATGTTTGCGCGCCGGGTAGCGTGCGCGCCTTTTAAAATCTACCCCATTATGTTAACAATTTCTCCCTCAGCCTCTTTCTTCCTCTGTAAATAGTAGTAGAGACCTCATGGCTGGTCTTTCCTATCCCTATGGTGCATACTTCCTGCTTTAAAACTCTAGCAACCATTGTGGGGAGAGGAGAAGCAGCAGCCATAGGGATAATGAGAACATTCTTCCACTATCTCTGCACACGCTATGGCACATCTCTTCTGTTATGCAGCTGTAGGACTGCTGTCTCAAGGCTGAGGGAACAAAAAGGCATTAGAAGGAGCGTTTCTGGGAATGGCTGTTAGTGACTTTTTTTTTTTTTGCAATTCGGGGCCCTTGCAAGGCAATGTGTGTGGTCAAGCCTGTATTTTTTAAAACTAAATATATAATCTACACCTCACCTCCCACTTGAAGGTTTACTGTTCCCAAAGCTTTAGTACTGGTGCCGGAAAGACACCTTTCTGACTGTATTTTAGCTGGCAAATGAAAACTTGTGGGTTAGACCAAATTTAAATTAGGTCATTGACAACACAGCAACATAGAAAGAGTCATTGATTGCTGATACTGTGGCAACTGTGCTCTTATTTCCCTTGGAATAAGTATAAAAAAAGTCTTACCTTTATTTCTATTCGTAGGTTGGTTTATCACTGGTTTATGATGTTCACCAATGGCAAATAGTTAAATAAAACACAAGGGCTCAATTCACCCAGTTATGTGATGTAAAAAACATCTATGGCTAAAATTTATTTGCTGAGTTTTGTCAAGTAAAATTAATTGTATCCTATGTTTAAAAAAGCTCAGCCCTAAGGTCCTGCATAGTCTGAAAAAGGCGCTAATGTTGTTCTTGATACTTTCAACACGTGTCCACAGATCCAGAGGAATTGTCAATTGAAATCCAGAGAATCGTCTTATTGTCATATTTTTATGTGACAGGTTTACTATGAATATTTGTTTCACTCTGTCTCTAATGCTGTTAAATGCACAGCGCAATGGACATGTAGAGTGAATGAGACATGGATATATATGTATAGCTGATTCTGGAATAAACAGTTCTTACCCAGCTATGTGAGTTCCTAAGTTAGGAAATTGATTAGATGATGTAGTGCATTTCACATGACTATAATAATTCACTGTTCCTCAGGAGAACTTGCATGCAAAACCTGTTAGATTACCTTAATGGGTGATACAGAATGCTAGAGTAGTGCTCACTGCTCACCAGGGGCATCGTTAGCACCAGGCACATGGGGCCCATGCCCTGATTCTCAGTGGCCCCACTATTGTTTTCAATCCTGGCAGGACTGTAGTGGAATTTGAGGGTGACTGCCATGACAGTCCCAGGCCGAAGAGAGAAGGCTGCTAAGTGAGCCTGGGCTACACAGCCAAAGAGAGAAGATTGCTGTATGGCCCAGGAGAATGCTGATGCATTGGGCCTGAGCCACACAGCTGAAAAGAGAAGGCTATTGAGTGGGTCTAGGCTGCCAGCTGATAAAAAAAAGTTTTCTGCTTCATGCTCGGGCTGTGCACCTGAAGAAGAAGAAGGTTCCTGCATCGAGTCCAGGCCATGTGACTGAAGAAAAAAAGGTTCCCACATTAACTTCAGAGCTGCAAAGCCAATGAGAGAACGTTGCCGCGTCAAGTCTGGGGCCATGTGGCCAAAGAGAGATTGTTGCCATGTCGGGCTTGGACCACATTGCTGAAAAGAGAACATTACTGCACTGAGTCTGAGGCCAAGCAGCTAAAACGTTGCTGCATCTGGCCCGGACACGTGGCTGAAGAGAGAAGGCTGCCAGGGTGGTCCATGCAATGCAAGAGCAAACACATGGGGGGGGAGGGGTGGGGAGGAGAGCAGGAGAGAGGGAGAAATGTGTGTGAGCATGTCAGTAGACAAGTGTGTGTGTGTGTGTGTGTGTGTGTGTGTGTGAGTTGCAGAGTTATGTGAATGTAGTGAGGGGAAAGTTTGCATGCACCCACCCCATCCATTAATCCGCAACAGTCTTACCCCTAGATTCATCAGAATGCTATAAAATTTGCATGAATATCTCTAGGGCTTTGCGGCCAGTTTTACATGCACAGGTAGACATGCGAACAGCACAGTACAATCAAAGATGAGATTTCTACAAAATCTCATCTTTGTGCACCTTTCCTCATTCCAAATCACGTCAAATCTTCACTGATGTGTACCGTGCTGTTCGTACATCTGCCTGTGCATGTAAAACTGGTCCCAAAACCCTAGACACGCTGAAACCTACCTTGAGTTACTAGCTGACCCTCCTATAATGGTATAAATAGTTGACTACTATGTGTGCCACACAGAGATATTCTCTCTCTTTTTCTTGATGAATGACCCTGTTAGTTTGACTGGAAATTAAAATAAGATTTTTTAAATCCTTATTTGCTTTAATTATTGTGTGTTTGATGTATTTGCTGTTTTGAAATATTTTATTGGTGTATGGGAAATTTTAACATTTTTTTATGAGTTTTTAATTCTTTGGTATTCTTTTTGTCAGCTGTTTGGAATATTTATTTATTTTATGAGTATATTTTATATTCTTGATTTATACTGTTAGTTTGATATTTTATGTGGCATGATGATATTTTTTTTCCATTGTATTACATACAGTCTGGCTGTTGTGGTTTTCAGTTCAGTTTTTGTCTTCATATTCCTGTTTATACTTCATGGTCTCTTTATTCTGTGTTTGGTGAGGGTTTGTCTCTGTTCTGCATGTGTGACTAAGATGAGGAATTCTGCTAGCGTGTGGTTTCTACAATGGGATCTATTCTATAGCAGTTTGCCTTTTTCTGTTTTCATAATAGGAGGAGTATTGGAGTGTAATAGTTGAAGTATTGCTTTTTATTGTTTGAGTGCTGGCAGTTAGCGCTGTTTTGGTGTGTGAGGTTTACTATATTGTAATCATAATTCATTTTTTTCAGAGCATTCATTGTTAGTTTGTTTTCAGCATCACAATTAAAGACAGCCACAGTTTTTAAAAATCTACAATACTGTACTCCAGAGACTGTATGTAAGTGGCTAATGTGCTCAGTGCTTTGCCGTGTTTGGGTCCCTCAGCCAGCTATTGGGATCCACCTTAAGAAGAGATCAGTGAAGTGCATGGATGTTTGATGCACTCATACTTTCTATTAACATTGGGAAGAAATGATTTGCACGCACACAATTAATGGAATGCATGCATTTTTGCAAATTATGATCCGTCATGTTGTTTTTATGTTGAATCACGAGTGCATCACTCATCACTGGTAGCCCTGTTGGTTCTGTTGATCCATTGTTAGATTGTTCATTGCCATTGTCGTGGGGATGCTAGAATAGAAGGAACAAAGGGACGAGAGAAAGGAGGCCAGGAGTAGCCGATTGAACAGCTCACACCTGCATTCCCTTCAGGATGATAGGGGGTTGTTCTGCTCTCTCCATTCTATACCATGCAACTACAAAGTTCTTGTATAGTAGCAGATTCAAAGTTCCTTTCTTTATTTTCTTTCTTTATTCTATTTATGAATCACCTAAGCGATACACTAGGCAATGTATACATAGTAAATATGTCCGTCAGCAAAGCGGGCTCTAGCACAGTATATTGATCATTAGTTCTTCCAGTGGATACGAGACATCGATACACTGGAGGAATGCGTGTTATTTGGGGGAAATGTCCTTCACAAGAACACATCTTTTACCAGGTATAACTAGGGATGTGAATCATTTTTCTAACGAATTTGAAATATCGTACGATATTTCTAAATTTGTTAATATATCGTGGTAAAAAAAGAAACGATCACTTTTCCCCCAAATTTTCATAAAAATCGTTTTTCGGGTTAGTGCGCGCTAACAAAAAAAGTTATTTTTGTTATTTTTGTTACTTTTTGCTATTTTTGTTAGTGCGTGCTAATGGGAGTAGCGGCGCTAACCCCAAAAACGATTTTTCACTAAAAAAAACTGGGATCTGCGGGAAAACGAGATTTTCCCGCATCCAGATGAACCCGAAAGCCGGGAACGATTGGGCACCCCGATTCACATACCTAGTGATAACCCTCTCAAGTACATCAACAGACATCGTTGATCCAATAGTACAACTTCTTCAGGTTCTTAAGGTGGTTACTGCTCCAAAATGGTCCACCCCCAATCATGCTTAGCTGCAACCACTTCCCTCTGAAGAGTCTGTGGGACCATGAAATGAAACACATCAGAGGAGTCATGGGGTCAATTATTTTTCGGTGTAACAGCCCTCTCTTAAGAAACAGTCTGTCTATCTGTTTCCACAATTTATGGCAGGTAGGACTCCAATTAGAAATTTCTGAATCATGCTCTTTCGCTAATGCTGTGATGATAATATTCAGTCGTCATCATCTCATTGATCCTCCTTTAGAAATTCATGACAGCACTCCATATTGTTTGCCTTTCTCCTATGTCTTATTGCATGTACATGCCTCACAAACTTTCCACTTGGCAATAACCATTCTTAAACTTCCTTTGTTTAAATTTGGTGGAAATCTTTCCCATTATATTCAGCTTCACATTGGTTTTGCTGGGCTAGTAACAGATTTCAACTCTGCTAGCTGAGCTAGCCAGCATTGTTCCACAGGCTGTATATTGGCATTTTCTAAGTACCACAAGGTGTTGTCATCAGTCTTTACAGTAAATTTCTTGTAGATCAAGTATTCATGGAACTTTTCAGTTGGTGCCCATTTTAGTGCCAAAAGCTCCAGCTTAAATGCACTATAGCTTTTATCATTGGACTTTCGCAGACCCCTGCTGGCATAAGCTATGACTCTCTCCTGTCCAAACCTGTACCTGGCTGAGAACTGCCCCCAAAACATGAAAGCTGCATCAGTTGGTCCACTTGGTATCACTACAGTCCAGGAGATAATACCACTGGCTTCCAGCCATAGCACCTCCCCCCCCCCCTTGTAGTGGACCAGAGGGTAATTTAATATTTGCATAGGTGAGAAGGACTTCTGTAGGCTCCAAAGGAAAGAATTTGCTTTGGGCCCCTCTCTGTCTCAACCAACAAAGATACTGCCAAGTAATTCACAAGTCACCAGTTGCCTTTACTGTTCTTCCCTGGCATTTTTTTTTTTACTTCAAATAGAGAGTAAACAGAGGTTCTCCCCTTTGCAATTTAATTCACCTTTGCTAATCAGAGCAAGAACAATATCTTAAGCTTCTGGCTACCACTAAAATAATTTAATTAACACATTTATATTCTACCTCACAAGGATTAACACTCATTTAAAATTGGATTACATCAGATAAAATACAATCCATATAAAAAAACTATACCATTAAAGAATATACAAAATAAAAAATTCATAATATAACAAATAAAAACAGGCCCCTAAATCCAATCACTCCATACATTTTCTCCCATAAGTAGTCATATGCACAGATATATCATTTGTGCTGCATTACTACAACATTACTAATAACTGATTCCCATTTTTTTTTTATTATAAGCGCCATTAAATATAAATTTAAAAGGAGGCAATTTGAGTAACCTCTGCAGGAGCAAGGTCTGGGGTACATTTATGCCCGCATGCTTTGTAATTAATTTTCAAAGGGAAACTTCACAGATACTTTCCCAAAATTAGCTAAAAGGTAAATAAGGGTGAATTTTTAAACGGCTGCACATGGCTGGGCCCTGCACATGCCACGCGCGTAAATACCGATATGCGCACAAGTGCTGGACCCTGAAAAGGGGGTGGGCTGGGGGGCATGGTCTTGGTGGGGAAGGATGGGGCAGGCTGGAGGCCGGCTGGGACAGCAGCCATTAGCCACTGTTCCAGGGAAGCACACGCCGGCAGCCAGCCAGCACGTGGAAATTGCTTCTACTCCGATGGAGCAGTAAGTAAAACAACAAAAAAATGGGGATAGTTAGGATTAGGTTAGGGGTTGGGGTGGAGAGGGGAAGAGGTAGGAATAGTAGGGTAGGGTTAGGGTTAGAAAAGTTCCCTCCCAGTCCACTCCTTATTTGGAGCGGACAGGGAGGGAACTGGGGAAGGCCTGATTGTGTCGCTACGTGTAATTTACTAAAATTCACCCCCCTGCATGCTCCACCCACACATGCATGCGCGGATTTTAAAATCTGGCGTGCATGTGCGCACGACCAATGGATTTTATAGCATGCACAAGCCGGTGCGTGCATTTTATAAAATCGGCGCGTCTATGTGCGCGCGCCAGGAACCATGCGCACATGGACGCGCGCGCGCTCCTTTTAAAATCTACCCAGACTGTACATACATAGAAAAGTAACTGCCGGGCACTTGCTATTTCTAAAGATTAGCTGCCTGCTTGAAAATAAGTGCATAAGATTTGCTCTACTGGATCAGACAAAAGGTCTATCAAACTGTATCCTGTTTGATAGACCAATCAGGTCTATCAAACAGTTTACAAGTACCTGGCAAGGTTTACAAGTACCTGGCAAGATCCTAAGGGGTAGATATATTCCATGCTGCTTATACATCTGTGTATAAATTTGAAAATCAAATGTATGTACATATTTTCCCTTCCCCAACTTATCGCCACTTCAGGGTAAGCTCATTTTTGTTGTAGCTTAATCTTACTGTCTAGCTTTATCTACTCTGGTTTTCTTTCCCCTTGCCCCCCATGATCTAGATCCCATTTAAATTTACCCTTGATACTTTTATGCATAAATCCATGGATGTGAGGTTATCATTAGTAGAATAAATTATTATCCATTAATTTCATTTATATTGTGAAATGAAATTAGCATTAGTCCATGTGAAATATAACATGAACATGTGAGTTGTTAGTACAGTAACAGCATACTGTATTATGCAAATGAAATAAGCATTTCCTCGGTCCATCTTATAATAAGACTGCCCAATTTTGCTTGAATTGCATCATGATTTTTTTGCTAAATATATAATAAAAAGTCAAATTAAAAACCTGGCTCTTTAGGCAGGGGGTTTGGGCATTTGACATTCAGGCTACAATTTATTGGGTTTTTTTCCCCCTTCCGCTTATTTGGGATGTTGATTTCATAATGTGATATTGTCTTTAAAGTATCACGTTGGTTATTTATTTTTTTATAATTTTCTGTTGCATGTTTATGATTTTTTTTCAACATAATTGTTTTATGATGTTTACTTTATTGGATGGTTCATTCATGTGTTCATTTTATGTTCCCCTCTTTGCATAGATAGCTCCTGAAAAGGTAGATTATAAATTCTGTAAATTTAAATAATATAAATGATTTATTTTTCTGATAGTTTATATTAAATTTTGTTTTCAAACATCACTAAAGCATAGGCATATTTATTTAAGACACCGTAGATTTTCAGATGTGATAAGTGGATAGAAAATGCTCGGTTCCATTAAGAAATCACATAAAATTGCCATATTGGATCAGACTAAGGTCCATCGAACCAAGCATCCCGTCTCTGATAGTGGCCAGTCTGGGTCATAAATACCCAGCAGATCTTACTAAAGGATAACACAGTGCCTAAGGTTATTTGTATGAATATTGATTTGATAGCACTTATTGTTGATGTAATTGACCTCTGGAGTAGTATCATATGCTAAACGTAATTTGGGTCATCTAGGCTGATGGTTAAGAGGCCTTTGCTGAGTCAGTATGTGGCAAAAATGTGCACCTTCAGAAAAATGCATCCAGATCCAGAATTCAAAACCAGGAATCTCTATGATTAGGGACAAGGATTTAGAGCCATGTGAAGCAGGAGGAGCAACCAAATTGGATTAAGGCAGAACGTCCTAGTCCTTATGTGAAGGAGAACTATACGGGAGTAATTTTGTAACAGCCCTTCTAAAAAAATATTCAGCACCAATAGCAAGTGCAATCTTGCAACATCTGTAAAAATTGCTTGTGCCTGATCTGTGTCTCAGAACAAAAATCAGGAAGAAGCCTTTTTTTTTTTTTTACCTATATACAAACTTCCCCTACTCTTAAAGAAAATCCTCAAAACTAAAGTTTTATCAGATCTGAAAACAAAGAAGACTTTTAAGGTAGCCTTATGAATCTCCTCATCTTGAGAAGTCTAAAGAAAGGCAGATAATTCCAGGCCACCTACAGTCAAAATATCTTCTCCAGTATGATCTTGCACTTCCTTATTTATGGCACGCTTCTTCAATGGCAATTAACAGGCCTTATTCCTGTGGGCAGGGATTCCACAGGGATCTTATGAATTCTTTATAGACCTCTTGAACAGTTCCATGGGACCTCATTGAAATCTGAGGAAAGTTCAGAATTCTTAAGTTCAAAGCTTACATCTTGTTTTCCATTAATTCCAGCTTACGTTGTATCCTCTGACTATTTCTCATGAGGTTACAATCTAAAGTCTGCACTGGGTTTAACTGTTCTTTCAATGACGCCGACCTCTCTGTATGCAACAGTGCAACTTGTTCAACTCTAGAAATTTGACCTCTATTATTCCTCAGTAAAGTCATGTTTTTCAAATTTCTTGGAAACAGTGAATTCCAAACATGTGCAGCACTCCAAATAGATTCTGATGTGACTGCTCCAGAATCCCCAAGGCTGCCAAGTCCAAACCCAAAAGATGATTAACGGGAAGAGGGACACCCTAGCCCCCACAGCTGGTGAACTTGATCTTTCTGTCACCACTAGGATAGATGAGGTAGCAAGCAGAATTATTGAGTCACATTGTACCCCCCATCTTACATCCCCAAATCCTTCTAAAATCTTTGGCAGTTTTTCCTCCTATTGGCAGCAGTGCCAAATCCAATATGGTGTCATTGACACTCTGAAGAATTTGGGGGAGTGGATGTTGTGGAGCCCCATAGACCTAGTTTGAGATATGGGAGAGTGGGAGTTGCCTAAAGACCCATAGGCCTGGTTTAGATTTTTTGGGGGATGTTCTGTACATTAAGTAGGTTTTTCATGTATGTTTGATTAGCATAGGGAAACCTGAGCTGCCAAATGTGGCAAAATTATCATAGTACACTGTCTTTAATGCAACCACAATAACATTACCACACTGTGCATTTCATTATTTTAGTACCTTATGTGATAAAGCCCACAGTCACCTGTTGGTTACAATGTGTTAGTACATAAACCAGGGCTTCCCAAACTGTGGGTTGGGATGGTAAATGGGGTTGCCAAACCTTCAATTGGGGTCACAAGTGCCTTAAATGTCAGCACTTTTCCAGCAGCGTTAGTGGTAGAAATCAGCATGAGGCCTGCAAGTGAGCACATGCTCACAGGCCCTACAGTGGCACTGCTTAGCATGAGTTTCTGTGGTAATAGAAAGCCTTGCACGAGGAGGGATCAGGGCCACTGCTGGCTCTATGAGCTTGTACTAGCTCACAGGTCCCATGCTGACTTTCATTAATAATTCTGCCTCCACTTTCAGACTATTCAGTCTTGGGACCAGCCATTAGGGGAGGGGGAAGATTGCCATTTCTCCTTCTCTCCTCAGCCACACTTGAATTAACCTAAGGTAAAATGTTGCCTGCTCTATATTCCCACTAGTTGTCATTCAGCTACGGCTCAGGATCCAAAGGAAAATGTTTCCAATGATCCTGGCCAGGGGGGTGGTTGGAGAAGGGGGCAGTTTGAAGTCATGGGATAAGAAGCAGGAGAGGTTTGAAGGTTTGATAAGGTGAAGAGGAATTGGCTGTGGAAGGAGAAGGTGGGGGGAATGACAGAAGATCACCTGGGGATGTACAAGTAGGTGGGAGATAAGAGTAAGCTAGATGGAATGTGAGAGAAAGGTCAGACAGGAGGAGGTGACACTGGGAGATGAGAAGAGGGCACAGGGATGAGAGTGAGAAGAGAATGGGGACACCAGGATGGGATGAGAGGGAGGGGATGACAGAAGAGCAGCTGGGGGTTTAGGAAGAGGGTGAGACGATCATCTTGGGGATGCAAAGGCTAGATGGGCTGAGGAGGTAAAAGGAGCAGAGGTTGAGAAAGAGGATATGCTGGAAGGGGGGAAATCCTCTTGGAGTGGATGGAAGTCAAGCGAGGGTGTTAGGATCATGAGTTTAATGGACACTTGGCCTGAGGTGAGAGTTGTTACCACCTGTCCTCACCGTCGGGAGGCGAGGGTCAGGTGCAGCAGGAACTTGTGGAGAGAAGTTGCGGGGAGGTGCCGAAGAATGGGGAGTGAAAGACCCATACAGAGGGACCTCACAGTAAACAGATTGGACTGGAGAGCAGTACCTGAGCAGAAGCCTCCGAAGTGAGCGGCGCTAGGCAGGCCCGAGAAGCGGGGAGCGGCAAGGCAGGTAGGTCAAGAGGTATGGCTGCAGAGACAGCCCCGAGGGGCGGAGCTGCGTAGCAAGGAAGGTACTGATTTGCTATGACGTAGGCTATCCTGTTTAATGGGGAAGCCTGAGTCGAGTCTTCAGACAATGACGTAAGCAACCCCGAGGGAGTGGGGCTGTGCACAATGAAACCTCTAGTAGAGGAATGGAGATACCACCCCGAGAAGTGGGGAAGTGTGAATACAGTCACAGATGCAATATGAAGGCACTGCCCTGAGGAGCGGGGAAGCACAGGCAATCACCAGTGTGGAACGTAGGCACTGCCCGGAGGAGCGGGGAAGCACAGACAGTCTGGTGTAGAATGTAGGGTACTGCCCCGGTCCGGGGAAGTGCAGACAGTCACCGGTGTGGAATGTAGGCACTGCCCGGGGAGCAGAGAAGCCCACACAATCTCAGGTGTGTAGAATGTAAGCACTGCCCCGAGGAGCAGGGAAGCACAGGCAGTTGCTGGTGTAGAACGTAGGCGCTGTCCCGAGGAGTGGGGAAGCATGGAGATGAGTCTCCAGAAGTAGCAAGGCAGTTCTCAGAGGCAACCCCGAGGAGCAGGGAAGCCAGTGGTTAGGACCTCTGGAAGGCCCGGGTCTTCCCCCCACTCTGGAAGGAGCGGGAGAAGACAGGAGACCAGGTCTCCAATAGGAGCGCAAGCAGGCCCCAGAGGAGCGGGTACCTGGGCCAGAGGTCCAGAATCCAGGTAGATCTGAGACAGCCACCACAAGTCCGAAGAGACAGGAGCAAGCACAGTAGCGATGGAACTTGTTGCCACGTCAGCTAGCAAGGGGTGAAGGCGGTGCTTAAGAACCCTGACCAAGTGATGTCATCAGTCGGGGACACCCCTGAGGTTCCCGCCATAGCGTCTTTAAAGGAGGGCTCAGTGGCACGCACGCGCCTAGGTAAACCCAGAGTGGGCGTGGGTGGTGGCTGCGTCCCAGCCGCCACGAGGAGCTTTGAGATATGCGGCGGTAGAGGCTGGCCTTCACCGCGAGCAGGCCTGGAGAGGGGAGAAGGGCAGCACAAGACGTAAGTAGATGTGGTCGCAAGCCATCTGTGACCGATGGGAATAAACAGTCAGTACCCTCCTCTTAGGACCCCCCCCCCCCCCCCGGGAGGATTGGGTTTTCAAGGATGTGTGGCATGGGACTGCCGGATAAGGTCTTTGTCAAGGATATTGGCGGCAGGTTCCCAACTATTCTCCTCAGGTCCCAAAGCCTTCCCATAAAAAGAGATACTCCCACCTTCTACCACGTTTCATACGTCCAGGACATCTCGGACTTGAAATGTTATGTCTGCTTCTGAGGACAGTGGTTGAGGCTCCAGTGGATTTTTTGATAGTACCAAAGGTTTTAGTAGAGAAATGTGGAAGGCATTGTGGATTGTGAGCGAGGAAGGCAGCTGGAGTCTGTAGGTGACCTGACCCAGACGGTGGAGCACAGGAAAGGGACCAATATACCTGGGGGCAAAGCGAGCCGAGGGCAGCTTAAGTCAGATAAACCGGGTACTGAGCTACACTTTATCGCCGGGTTTGAACTGGGGTGCTTCGCAATGATGTGCCTCGAAGAACCTTTTTTGATCTTTGAGCAGCCTGCTGGAAGCAGCTGCTGGGTACTGTTCCACAATTGATGTAACTCTTGTGCGGTTGACTCTGCCGCTGGAGAAGGTACAGACAGAGGGAGCGAAAGCGGCGGCAAAGGCTGATGTCCATAGACCACCTGGAATGGAGATGAAACCAGTGGAAGTGGACTGATGAGAGTTTAGCTTGAACTCCGCCCAGGGAAGGAGGTCGGCCCTAAGCACCTGCCATAGGCTCACATAGGCCCGCAAAAATAGTTTTAAGGTTCTATTATCTATTTCGGTTTGTCCATTGGCTTGGGGATGATAAGCTGAGGTGAAATCTAACGAGATGTTGAATTTTTTGCAGAGAGACCCTCCAAAGCATGCAGTGAATTGGACTCCATGGTCCAAGAGGATATGTTTAGGGAGGCCGTGGAGCCAGAACACGTGTCGGATGAAACAGCTTGGCAAGCTGCAGTGCAGAAGGGAGACCGGATAGAGCCAAGAAGTAGGCCATTTTAGAAAAACAGTCAATGGTGACCCAGATGGTGTTGTTGCCACTGGAGAGAGGCAGGTCCACTATGAAGTCCGTCGCAATGTGGGTCCATGGCCTGTGTGTCCTTTCTCATGGTAGGCCACCAATAATACTGCTGGAGTGTGGAGAGAGTTTCTATACTGGCCCAGATGTCCTGCTGTCAAGGAGCCGTGAGCCCATTGAAGAACCCTCCATCATAAATTGGTGAGGGACCACCTTTCTTTCCAGGTTGGCACTGGAAAAGTGGCAGACAGGATGAGCTTGGCAGGGTCAATTATGTGCCGTGGGGGAATTGGGAACGTCTTCTGCAACGAAGGATCTGGAGAGAGCATTGGCATGGCAATTTTTATTGGCTGGTCAGTAGTGCAGCAGGAAATTGAATCCAGTAAAAAAGAGAGCCGAACGGGCCTTGGGATGGTTCAAATGCTGAGCATAGTGTAAATACTCGAGGTTTTTGTGATCCGTGTATCTTATGATCTTGTGTTGAGCTCCCTCGAGCCAGGGGACACCATTCCTCAAAGTCAGCTTGATAGCCAGTAACTCCTTATCCCAGATGGCGTAATTTCATTCTGCCGGAGAAAAATGAACATGGGTGTAAGGTATGGGGAGTCGAGTATTGGCTTAGAACAGCTCCTACTCCAATGTCGGAGGCGTTGACCTTGACCTCAAAATGGACGCCTGGGATCCGGATGGTGGAGACACGGCTCCTGGAGAAAAGGTTCTTGAGATCCTGAAGGTGGTCATGGCTTTCGGGCGACCACTGAGAAGGGTTGGCTCCCTTATGAGTCATGCCCGAGAGTGGTGCGGTCAGGGTAGAATAATGGTGAATAAATGACCAGTAGTAATTGCCAAAGCCAAGGAATCTCTGTAGTGACTTGAGACCCGTAGGTTGAGGCCAATTGCGGATGCTCTTCAATTCTGAGGATCCATTCTGAACCCTTGACTGGAAACCACGTAGCCAAGGAAAGGAATGGTCTCCTGCTTAGAAGGAATACTTTTCGAGTTTGGCATAAAGTTGGTTGTCCCATAGATGCTGGAGGACTCGAGAGACATCCCGGCGGTGGCTTTGTAGGTCTTGGGAGAAGACTAGGATGTCGTCAAGGTAAACCACTTTGCATTGGTAAAGCATATCTCTGAAGACCTTGTTCATCAGATTCTGAAAAAACGCGAAGGCATTGCAAAGGCCAAACGGCATTACAATGTATTCAAAGTGGCCGTCACGCGTGTTAAACATGGTCTTCCATTTGTCGCCTTTGCGGATACGGACCAAATTGTAGGCTTCCCAGAGATCCAATTTCGAGAAGATTTTCGCTCCTGAAGCTTGTCGAAAAGCTCCAAAAATCAGAGGCAATGGATAGCTGTCCTTTAGAATGATCTCATTTAGACCTCTGTAATCGATGCAGGGACGGAGGGAACCGTCTTTTTTCCCAACAAAGAAAAATCCCTCTCCTGCGGGAGACTTAGAGGGCTGAATGAAACCTTTGGGCAGGTTCTCACGGATGTACTCCAACAAGGCCTGAGTCTCGGTTATTGATAAGGGATAGATCCTACCCCGAGGAGGCTCTGTGTTGGGCAACAAGTTTAATACGCAATCGTAGGAGTGATGCGGGGGTAGAGTGTCCGCGGCCTTCTTTGAGAACAGATCAGCAAATGAAGAGTATTGCGGTGGAAGACTGGGAGGAGAGAGCGAGGCAGTCAAGCAAAGCAGAGGCGAGACAGACTCCAGGCAGTTCTCATGGCAGAAGGGACCCCAACAGGAGAGCTGTAAGGTGGCCCAGTTGAACTGCGGGGTGTGTTGCTGTAGTCACGGCAGTCCCAGAATCACAGGATGAATGGCTTTGTCCAGAATGTGGAAAGAAATAGTTTCTACCTGCAGGGTCCTTGTGCCGAGTTGAATAGGGGCCGTGGTGTGAGTAACCTCACCAGGAAGAGGTTCTCCATGGATGGACAAGAAGAGTAAGGGCACTGTGGAGCAGATGGTGGGGATCCGCAGGTGCTCAGTTAATTGTTTTAAAATAAAGTTCCTACCAGCCCCGGAGTCCACCAACGCCAGAGTGTGAAACTCCTGGTTATCCATTTTAATGAAGACAGGTACTATCAATGGAGGAGATGGTAAAGTCAGGCCTAGCAGCAGTCCTCCAGCAAAACCGAGGCCCGGGAGTTTGCCAGACTGGACACGAGGCTATGGCATGTCTGGGTTGGCCGCAGTACAGGCAGAGACCGGATTGCTGGCAGCGACGTCATTCCTTGGGGGACAGTCTGCTCCAGCCCATCTGCATTGGTTCATCCTCCACTTTATTCTGAGCTGCGTTCAGTCTGGGGGAAGATGAACATCGAGTTCTGGACGAGCCTGGGGTAGACTTCCTGGATGCTCTAGACTCTTGTGAGCGCTCTTGCAGGTGGTGGTTGATGCGACCAGTAAGGGTCTATCAAAGAGTCCAACAATGAAGGTAATTCGCGAGCCACCAACTCATCTTTAATCCAGGGACTCAAACCTTCGAGGAAGATGGAACGTAAGCAGTCTGAGTCCCAGTGAAGTTCTGACGCAAAGGTCCTGAATTCAATAAAACATAGTCAGTTAATGAACGAGAACCTTGTTGGAGATGGAGAAGAGATGACCCGGAAATGGCTCTTCGGCCTGGATCGACGGAGCGGAAATAAGGCCAGAAACCCTGGGAAGGTCTTGAAGAACCGGGTCAGCATGCTCCCAGAGAGGTGAAGCCCAGGCCAAGTCCTTACCACTCAGAAGGGAAAGGATGTAGGTAGTCTTGGTGATCACATCTGGGAAGTAAGCTGGTTGCAGACAGAAGTGCATATTGCATTGATTCAAGAAACCCCTGCACATAAGAGGGTTCCATGAAAAGCATGGAGGTGCCGGCAAGGGCACGGTAGGCCGAGGAACTGGCATAGAGGTGGAGGACTTGAGCTTGGCAGACGTCGTGGCGGCAGTCATGGTGGCATCTAAATGAGTACTCAAGTTGTCAATGGCTGCTGCCAGAGTTTACAGGAACTTTTGCTGTTCACTGATTCTTTGTGCCAGGCCAGGGATGGCCTGGATGGCTGAGACCTCTGCCGGGTCCATGGACTTGGCAATCTGTTAGGATTCATGGGTTTTCGTTGACCCTTGGCCTGAGGTGAGGGTTGTTACCACCTGTGGGGAGGAGCCCCACAGGAACACACTGTCAGGAGGCGAGGTCAGGTGCAGAAGGAACTTGTGGAGAGAAGTCTGTGGGTAGGTCCCGAGGAGTGGGGTGAGAGACCCAGTACAGAGGGACCCCACAGTACACAGGTTGGTCTGGAGAGCAGTACCTGAGCAGAGGACTCCAAGTGAGCAGCGCTAGGCAGGCCCGAGGAGCGCGAGGCAGGGAGGTCAGGAGGTATGCTGCAGAGATGGCCCCAAGGAGCGGGGCTGCGCACAATGAAACCTCTAGTAGAGGAATGGAGACACCACCCTGAGAAGCGGGGAAGTGTGAATACAATCACAGATGCAATATGAAGGCACTGCCCTGAGGAGCGGGGAAGCACAGGCAATCACCGGTGCGGAACATAGGCACTGCCTATGTTCCACACCTGAGCACAGGCAGTCATTGGTGTAGAATGTAGGCGCTGTCCCGAGGAGCGGTGAAACATGGAGATGAGCCTCCACAGTAGCGAGGCATTTCTCAGAGGCAACCCCGAGGAGCAGGGAAGCCAGCGGTTAGGACCACTGGAAGGCGGTTAGGACCACTGGAAGGCTAGTAGGATGTGCAGAGCAAAATTTTATGTTCATATTTCTTATGTCCGAAAGGGGGTCCCACTTGCGGCCAATATGGACATAAAAAAAATCTAATGAGTTGGGTATATGTACATATGTCGCCCATTAAAGTCAATGGGGGAAGGATTTCCAGCCTATTTTTGGCTGCAGAATTGTGGTTTTCTTATCAATTGGCCCAGGAGAGAGTTCCCTTTCCTTTGTGCAGGGAAGTACTCCCTGGAAAGGGTCCACCCCTAGAGTTGTGTGTACCCGGTGTTTACATTGGCGTCCAGTGAATATCGTTGGCGTCTAGTGAATTCCGTTGGCGTCTAGTGAATTCAGACGGTACTTACGCACTTCAGCAGATGACAAAGGAATTGGAGGATCTCTCAGAAATAAGAATACGTGTGGGAACACAAGGTCTGGATGAACAGGCAGGCACAGCAATGGAGTTAAAACAGCAGTAGGAACACAAGGCCTGGATGAACAGGCACTTCCTTCGAGGACAGAGGTCAATCCCAGCTAGGGACACAAGGCCTGCATGAACAGGCACAGGAACTAGGTTAAAACACTGGTAGCTCGCCAGCATCTTTCTGATGCATGCTAGAATATTGGCAGCGGTATGGGCATGGTCCGTCAGGTGGGTGTGCAGTAAAGCCCACCTCCACCCTCATGCTTGTTCAGGGAAGGACTCCCTGGAACGGGTCCACCCCTAGAGTTGTGTGTACCCGGTGTTTACATTGGCGTCCAGTGAATATCGTTGGCGTCTAGTGAATTCCGTTGGCGTCTAGTGAATTCAGACTGTACTTACGCACTTCAGCTGATGACAAACGAATTGGAGCCTAGGATTTCTCACAAATAAGAATACGTGTGGGAACACAAGGCCTGGATGAACAGGTACATCATTCGAGGACAGAGGTCAATTCCAGCTAGGGACACAAGGCCTGCATGAACAGGCACAGCAACCAGGTTAAAACACTTGTGGGAACACAAGGCCTGGATGAACAGGCACAGCCACTGAGTTAAAACACCTGTGGGAACACAAGGCCTGGATGAACAGGCACCGCCACTGAGTTAAAACACCTGTGGGAACACAAGGCCCGGAAGAATGGGCACAGCAACTGAGTTAAAACACCTGTGGGAACACAAGGCCTGGATGAACACGGATACTCGGATAGTAATTATGTGTTTTTTTAATGTATTTATATTCTTATTCGAAAACGTTTCTAGCACGTCATACTTGATTACACTCAGGTACTGTAGGTATTTCCCTATCCCCAGAGGAACACAAGGCCTGGATGAACAGGCACCGCCACTGAGTTAAAACACCTGTGGGAACACAAGGCCTGGATGAACAGGCAGGCACAGCAATGGAGTTAAAACACCAGTAGGAACATGGATGAACACTGATACTCGGATAGTACAATTTTTTTTTTATGGATTTATATTCTTTTTTTAAAAAGTTTATAGCACTTCATTTATTTTTATATTTATTTGTCATTTTTATATACTGACATTCTTGTATTCAATGCAAATCATACTTGCTTACACTCAGTTACTGTATGTATTTCCCTATCCCCAGAGGAACACAAGGCCTGCAGGAACGGGCACAGCAACTGGAGTTAAAACACTTGTGGGAACACAAGGCCGGGATGAAGAGGCGCAGCAGTCGAGCACAGAGGTCGATCCCAGCTAGGGACACAAGGCCTGGATGAAGAGGCACATCATTCGAGGACAGAGTTCAATCACAGCTAGGGACACAAGCCGCGGAGGAAAAGACACTAACCAGGATCCTCCAAGCCCTCATTTTCTCCAAATTAGACTACTGCAACTCTACATTTCTTGGACTCCCTTCCTCATACACAAAACCACTCCAAATGGTTCAAAACGCAGCAGCCCGTCTACTAACAAACACTAGGAAAAGAGACCACATTTCCCCAGTCCTAAAAGACCTCCACTGGTTACCAATTCAGTTCAGAGTCATTTACAAATCCATCACCTTGATATACAAAATCTTTCACCAACACACCATAATCGACCTACAAATTCCTCTCCGTTTATACAAATGCACAAGACCGACCAGGGAAGCCTACAGAGGATGCCTCCTTGTTCCACCCTCCAAAACCACTTATCACAGCACCTTTAGAGATTGAGCCCTTTCCACAGCAGGTCCACCGTTATGGAACTCCATCCCCCCAGATCTCAGAAATGAACCTTGCCTCCTAACCTTTCGGAAAAGACTCAAGACATGGCTTTTCAGGCAAGCCTTCCCGAACTGCACCTAACACACACCATCAATAAATTCTCAGCTCAGAAGCTGTATATATTGGACGCCATATTTGTAATGTACTCTTGTATATTTTTATATTCTACACATGTATATAATTAACCTCCTCTATCCCTCTTTATTTCTTACACTCCCAGTTCATAGCCCCAGTTAATTGTAACTGCATCTCTTCACCACGTGTATTTATGTTATAGGTTGTTTTCTTTGCACCCCTGTTTTCTGTAAAGCGACATCATGTGAACGATTTCATGAATGCCGGTATAAAAAAACCTTAAATAAATAAAATAAATAAGTAAGTACCGCAAGGGAAAGTTGAAAACAACTTTGAAGAGGGAGTTCAAGAGGGCGTGAAATTGTAAAGAGGTAAATGGGTGGGGTCCGTGCAGTCCGCCCGCAGGATTCAACCCGGCGGGTTCGGTCGGACCGGGGTTTCGGCGGATCCCCCACCCCCACCCCTTTCGCAGGGGGGGGGGGAGGGGCGGGGAACGCCTTCCGGACGGCCCCGGCCCCCGCAGGGCGCATTTCCTCCGCGGCGGTGCGCCTCGACCGGCAATGGGTCGGCTGGGAAGGCCCAGGGGGGCAGGTGGCCCGCTGCTCCGGCAGCGCGTGTTATAGCCCCCCCTCCCGGCGTTTCCTCCTTCCCCTTTGGCAACTGTTAACTTGTCTTAACCTCATTCACTACATCTATGCAGACGATGTTCAGATTCTTATTCCCATAACAGAATCTATTAACAAACTTGGCTATTCTTACAAGCCTTCCCTGATCCTTCAAACTTTCACTAGATAAGTACAGCTACTCAGCTTTGAATATGGAACTTTGCCCCTCCAATATTCTCCTCATTTAGCTACCCTACTTATGCACTTCAGAAAATGACAAAGGAATTGGAAGATCTCTCAGAAATAATAATACGTGTGGGAACACAAGGTCTGGATGAACAGGCAGGCACAGCAATGGACTTAAAACACCAGTAGGAACACTAGGCCTGGATGAAGAGGCACATCATTCTAGGACAGAGGTCAATCCCACCTATGGACACAAGCCGCGGAGGAAAAGAAACTAACCAGGATTCCCTCCGTAACGGCGAGTGAAGAGGGAAGAGCCCAGCGCCGAATCCCCGCTCGTCCGGCGGGCGCGGGAAATGTGGCGTACGGAAGATCGCCTCTCTGGCGCCGCTCGGGGGCCCAAGTCCTTCTCATCAAGCCTCAGCCCGCGGACGGTGTTAGGCCGGTAGCGGCCCCCGGTGCTCCGGGACCGGGTTTTCTCGTAGTCTGTTTGTTTGGGAATGCAGGCCAAAGTGGGTGGTAAACTCCATCTAAGGGTAAATACCGGCTCCGGCGCGTGTTATTGCCCCCCCCCCCCCCGGCAGCAGCTTCGCCGTTTCCCCCGGACAAGGGTCCACCTCCAAGTTCAACAATTTCTTACTCTTTGTCTGTCGAGGCTTGACGTCTCTAAAAGGGTTTGACCTGGAATGCTGTGCATGTCCATCCAATATCGCATACAATATAAAGTGGCATGTTTAATTCAAAATGTTGTACACGGGGAGATCTCAGAAATGAACCTCGCCTCCTAACCTTTCTGGAAAGACTCAAGACATGGCTTTTCAGGCAAGCCTTCCCGAACTCCACCTAACACGCACCATCAATAAATTCTCTGCTCAGAAGCTGTATATATTGTATATACAGGTGGCCCACCGCTCCGGCGGTGCGTGTTATAGCCCCCCCTGGCAGCAGCTTCGCCGTTTCCCCCGCCGTTTCCTCCTTCCCCTTTGCCAACTGTTAACTAGTCTTAACCTCATTCACTACATCTATGCAGACGATGTTCAGATTCTTATTCCCATAACAGAATCTATTAACAAAGCCATCGCACTTTGGAACAACAGCTTACAAGCCATCACTAATCTCCTCAACAGTCAAAGCATGAGATCTTATTAAGAAACTGACATTATCCTCAACAAATTCTTACTCCTAGCAAAACCTCTACCAAGTAAGTACACAGGGGTCTGTATTTTCATACCCCAGTGCTTGCTGTTTGAATACCACTCTTTCCGTACCGACCCGCAGGGACCACCTAGGGACACAAGCTGTGGAGGAAAAGAAACTAACCAGGATTCCCTCAGTAACGGCGAGTGAAGAGGGAAGAGCCCAGCGCCGAATCCCCGCCTGTCCGGCAGGGCGCGGGAAATGTGGCATACGGAAGACCGCCTCCCCAGCGCCGCTCGGGGGCCCAAGTCCTTCTGATGGAGGATCAGCCCGCGGACGGTGTTAGGCCGGTAGTGGCCCCCGGCGCGCCGGGACCGGGTCTTCTCTGAGTCGGGTTCTTTGGGAAATCAGCCCAAAGCGGGTGGTAAACTCCGTGTAAGGCTGAATACTGGCACGAGACCGATGAAACAAGCTAGTAGCAATCGGAATCTCTGGATTGGCGCTCAGCCTGGTTCAAATTGTTGCTAACCAACAGAGGTTATAAGGTAAAAATCCAGAACAAAGAATCACCACGCCACGACTCGGCCATCGGAGTCCCACAAGGTTCCTCTTTATCCCCTAAACTCTTTAATATTTACCTCCTACCACTCTGCCGACTCCTTACCAACCTCAATTTAATACACTTTCTCTATGCTGACGACATCCAGATCCTGATCCCCATCAAAGAATCATACACAAAAACCCTCGAATACTGGGATTTCTGTCACCTAGAAATCAAAAGCCTCCTCAAAAACCTAAATCTGGTACTAAACTCCTCTAAAACTGAAGTATTACTCATAACTCCTGACAACAATCTCACAGCTTGTCTCCCAACCAACCTACAAACTACTCATGTGAGGGATCTAGGTGTGCTAATCAACAATTAACTAAACTTGAAATCCCATATCAATAAAACCACCAAAGACTGCTTCTATAAACTGCAAGTTTAAAAAAGGATAAGACCACTCTTCCACGCCAAAGACTTCAGAACCATCCTCCAAGCCCTCATTTTCTACTACTGCAACTCTACATTACTTGGACTCCCTTCCTCATACACAAAACCACTCCAAATGGTTGAAAACGCAGCAGCCCGTCTACTAACAAACACTAGGAAAGGAGGCCACATTTCCCCAGTCC
>NW_021820438.1:0-31974 GCF_901001135.1 Rhinatrema bivittatum
CTTCAGCCCTGCCGTTGAAGCAGAGAACTATGCTGGATATGCATTGAAAGTGAAGTATCAGGCTTATTTGGTTTGGGGTAGTAACCGCCGTAACAAGCCAGCTACTCCCCTCTTTGTGAGAGCAAATCCTTTTTCCCATATTTCCTCTTGCTGTTGAAGCTTAGAGTGATGTTGGAGTCACAGTAACCATGTATATGTTTATTGAATAAGGGTATTGTTTCCAGGCAGTAGCCATCATTCTGGCGAGTCCCCCACTCTTCATTGGCGGCCTCATGAATTTATGGATCCACAGTGTTTATCCTTTAGTACTGCGTTCAATGAGGGCGCGCCATGGAGCTAGGTCTCGCCCCTGGCCCTATAAAGCACCGTGTGGTCCACGCACATGCCTAGGGGTGGGGCTGATGCCATGGAGGACGCCGAGCCCCGCCGTGAGGCCTGGTGCGATGAGGAAGGCCCGATGACCACCGCCGCGGAACGCCGAGGCCTGGAGGATCTTGCAGCTGCTGCTGGGGAGGCCGACCCGGGACCTGCTGAGGAGTTGGAAAGGTGAGCAGACTGGTGTGCAGGCCAAGCTCGGAAGGGGCGTTCAACAGTACCCCCTCTTCTAGGCCTTCCTCTCCGCGGGCGAGGTTTCTGAGGGTGAACCCTGTGGAAGGCCCTGAGGAGCTCTTTGTCCAGGATGTTATGGGATGGCTCCCATGAATTCTCCTCGGCCCCTTAACACTCCCAGGCTAAGAGCTATTCCCATCAACCGCGACGCCGACGGATGTCAAGGACTTCTCTTACCTGGAGGGTGGAGTCTGGTTCTGTGGAGATCTGAGGAGGCAAGGGATCTCTGCGAGAGGGTCAGGAGAGGACTAGTGGCTTCAGCAGGGAGATGTGGAAGGTATTGTGAATACCCATGGCACGTGGAAATTGCAGCTGGTAAGAAACCACTCCCATTCTTTGGAGTACCGGGAATGAACCAATGTACTTCAGTGACAGACAATGTGAAGGGAGTCGCAGCCTTATGTGTCGGGTGCTTAGCCACACTTTCTGGCCAGGTTGGAAGAGTGGAGCGGGTCATCTGAAGGCATCTGAGGTGTGCTTGGAACGTTCAGCAGCCTGGTTGAGACGTTCCTTCACTTGGTTCCACACATGATGAATAGTGTGAGCTGTGAATTGAGCAGCTGGTGATGGAACAGAGAGGGGTACTGGCAGCAGTAAACGTGGTTGTCGGCCAAACACCATGGACAATGGCGATATTTCAGTAGCAGCAGAGATATGAGTATTATGCGACAACTCGGCCCAGGGCAGCAGATCGGACCAATTGTTCTGTTGATCATTCACATATGAACGGAGGAAGGTCTTCAGGGTCTGACTGGTTCTTTCTGCTTGTTCGATGGCCTGGGGCTGATAGGCTGACGTGAAATTCCATGTGATGTCAAACTTCTTACATAAGGAGGGCCAGTATCTTGCGACAAACTGTGGTCCTTGGTTTGGTATAATCTCTTTCGGGAGACCATGGATGTGAAAGACATGCTTCAGGAATGGTTTGTATTAATACTCAAAAAAATGATCCAGATAGTGCCAGACACTTATGTAATCAACAAAAATATATTCAAAGTCTAGCTTAATTATGAGTAGATTGTATATGTTTGAACTGGGGAAACCTCATAGAGTGCCAATAGTAGGTTATATCGAAATGCCTAATAGGCTACTCACAAGACTCTAGCTCCAACTTAGTGGTTGTTAGAGAAAGGTTGTAATCATTGGTAAACCCCAGAGTGTACAAGATGCTCAGTCTATAATTCTAATGGCTAACTTGGTAGTCCGGTGAAGATCAGCTGCAATGGTATACAAAATCAAATGTTATACCAATCAGGACTCACAGTTGCGACACCAGATGCTGTATACAAACTTCATGTGATAAGTGTTGTAATCCCAACAGTGCAGTGTTTCGAGTAAATCCTCTTCATCAGGGAGTAACTTTTAAGCATGGAATGTACCTGTATGTCTCAGCTGTGAAAAATATACCTGGAACGATATTCAAAGTCATACAGTCTTTATCATGATGTAAAAATACATCTATGTTTGGAATGGCATCGTATAGATAATCAAAGACTCACTCCAAAGGTGATGGCAAGATTTGCTCCTTCACTTGAGTGTTGTGCTAACGCTGAAAATGTAGCAATAATTATTTCTTCTTGGTCAGAATGCTTCTTCCTCTCTCAGGCTAACATTGCATGAAATGAAAAATTTGCCCATGAAAACTCTCGAGCTAAATATCTAACTTGAAGTTGTGACAAATAGTTTAAAAAGACGTACTTACATGCGCGATAGTGATCTATTCATACCGCTGCTTTGGCACTGACAGTCGGTGGCGCAAAAACGCTGGGTTAGTGCAGCTTCAAAACCCAACATTTTTGCGCCGCCGACTGTCAGTGCCAAAGCAGCGGTTTGGGATTATTGGAAAGCTTTTTGGCCAGCTTGGGGGGCCTCCTGACCCCCCCAAGGCTTGCCAATAATCCCTGGGGGTCCAGCGGGGGTCCTGGAGCGATGTCGTCGTCGGCTGCCAATAATCAAAATGGCGCCGATAGCCTTTGCCCATACTATGTCACAGGGGCTTTCGGCGCATTGGTCGGTTCTCCTACCATGTGACAGGGGCTGAGCAATGGCGCCGGTAGCCCCTGTGACATAGTAGTTCAGAGGCTATTCGGCACCATTTTGAGTGTGGCTAGCACTAGCACACTGGGCATGCCACGAAGGGACAAATGGCACCCGGGACCCCGCTGGACCACCAGGGATGTTGGTAAGTCTTGGGGAGGGATCGGGATGGGGGGGTGTATGTAATGTATTAAAATTAATTTAAATGTGTGAGGTGGGTTTTTTTTTTAGCTTTGTTTTCCCGCGTCGTTTTTTGGCCCGGTTTCGGTTTTCCCCGTTTATTTATTATTTTTTTTCAAAAAATCTAAACGATAAAAACCGAACTTTACCACGAAGTATCCGAGTCAAAAAACGATCCGGTAGCAAAACACGAAGCACATCTCTAATACTTACCAATCCTCTTTAACCACCATTAAATTGATCTTCACTCAAAGAATTGAAGGATTTGAGAAAACAGTACACGCTTCTGGACCTCTTCTACCGTAAAGGGTGTGGGACCTCTGGAAGCTGGGGCTGTGGAATTCAATCCCTGGATTGCTTGCGGTGACCTCTGGAATCCTCTCCCAGGGGATGCTGGGAGCAGTATGTCGATGAGCCTTCCAGTCCTCTTATACCGCAAAGGTGCGGGGCCTCTGGAAGCTGGGGCTGTGGAATTCAATCCCTGGATCGCTTGCAGTGACTTCTGGACTCCTCTCCCAGGGCATGCTGGCAATAGTATGCAGATGAGCCTTCTGGTCCTCTTCTACTGAGCTGTAATCATACCACTCCTTAAAAAAACCCTCACTGGTTCCTACTTGTCCTCCCAATTATCATCCCATCTCCCATTTGCCTTTTCCTCCAAACTACTTGAAAATGCTGTTCACTGCTGATGCCTTGACTTTCTTACATCTCAAGCCATTCTTGATACTTTCCAGTCTGGTTTTCTCCCTCTACATTCAACTGAAACAGCCCTTGCCAGAGTTTACAATGACCTGATTTTGGCTAAAGCCAAAGGTCTTTACTCTGTCTTTACCCTCTTTGACCTGTTTGCTACTTTTGATACTGTTGATCAGCCTCTACTCCTTGATACTTTGTCCTCGCTTGGATTTCAGGACTCTGTCCTGTTTTGGTTCTCTTCTTACTCTATCTCCAATCACACTTTTCCCCCTGGTGGTTCCTCCTCTACTACCATTCCACTATCAACTGGGGTGCCTAAGGGCTCCATCCTGGGCCCTCTCTCTTCTCACTCTATTAATTTCCTTGGTTCTCTAATTTCCTCTCATGACGTTTAATTCCATTTTTATGTTGACAACTCCCAGATCTACTTTTGTACACCAGAAATTTCACCAAAAATCCAGTCTCAGATCTTGGCCTGCTTGACTGATATTGCTGCCTAGATGTCCCGCCGACACCTTGAATTCAACATGGCAAAGATGGAGCTCCTTATCTTTCCCCCCAAACCCACCTCCCCACTTCCTCCTTTCTTTGTTTCTGTGCATAACACTGAGATCATCCCAATCCTATCAGCCCATTACTTTGGAATCTTCTTCGACTCCTCTCTCTCTCTCTCTCTCTTCTCTACGCATACCCAAAACACTGCTAATACGTGTTGTTTCTTTCTTTATAAAATTGCCAAAATCCATCCTTTCCTTTCTAAACACACTACCAGAACCCTTACCCACTCATCTCCTCCCTCGTAGATTATTGCAACTTGCTCCTCACAGGTCTCCTGGTAACCCATATCTCTCCTCTGTAATCTGTCCTAAATTCAACTGCATGACTTATCTTTCGCCAAAGTTGCTATGCGCACATAACTCCTCTTCTGAAGTCACTGCATTGGCTCCCTATCCACTCCCACATACAATTCAAGCTCCTCTTTTTCACCTACATATGCCTTCACTCTGCAGCATCTCACTACTCTCCTCTCTTATCTCTTTCTACACACCCCTTCCTCGTGAACTCCTATCTGTGCACTTCTCCTCTACTGCCAATTCCACACTCCGTGCTTTCCACCTGGCTGCGCCGTGTGCTTAAAATAGTCTTCCTGAGCTGGATGCATCATGCTCCCTCTCTTGCCATGTTTAAATCCCATCTAAAGACCCACCTTTTTAAAACCGCTTTTAAATCTTATGCCCGATTGTCTGCTTTTAGTTTTGTTAACTAACTTTCTTTTCTTTTAAGCATTGTCTTGCTTTATACTCCAATTCTCTTGTCCTGTATGTTTGTCTTATTAGATTGTAAGCTCTATTGAGCAGGGATTGTCTTTTTGCATGTTTGTAAAGCACTGTGTATGTCATGTAGAACTATAGAATTGTTAAGTAGTAGTAGTAGTAGTAGGTATCACCATCTGTATTTATTGAATTTGCCCAATACATTTTGCTATGAACATTTTCTAAGTTCTCAATTTGAGAAAACTGTCCATGTTTAAGCAGGCCCTGATGCCTGGTTTAGTGGTATAGAAGAAATAAATTGAATGGGATGTCCACCTTATTTTAATTTTTGTTTTGTTTAACAAATTTGAATTGGAGACGTAATTAAGAGATGGGTAACTTGGAATTTTTATCTTTGTTCTTGCCCCAAGTCAAAGGACTATTTTTTAAACTCTTCTCATTTGCTGGAGACAGAGAATCTGCTCGTATGCATAAGTGGAATCCTCTGTGATAGGAGAAGTCTGCTTTTAATGCTGCAGGCATCTTGTGTATATGTGTTAGGGAGTTCCCAGGATCATAGGTTATGCTTGTTGGAATCTTGCTGAATAATACCATATAAACACCAGCTTTCTATGTGGTTCCTAAAAAATCTCAGAAACAAAAGCCGAGATATATTTGAGAATGATCCAAAAAAATACCCAGCATATAATAAAAAGCACAATTCTAATTGGGGCAGATTTTAAAATGGTTATGCTCGCAACCGCGAATACTCGCTCATACGCGCACCGAGCTTATTTTGCATAGGCCCGGCGATGCGCGCAAGCTCCGGGACATGTGTATGTCCTGGGACTTGAAAAAAGGGGCGGGGTGTGGGCGGGGTGGGAGAGGGACTGAGACCTCTGGCACAGCGGCCGTGCCGGGGGATCGCGTGCCGGCACTTGGCCGGCGCGCACAATCTACTCCTGCCCAGAGGCAGGTGCAACTTTAAAAACAAAGGTCAGGGTGGTTTAGGTAGGGCTGGGGGGGGGTTAGGTAGGGGAAGGTGGGGGGCGGATGGAAAGTATCCTCCGAGGCCGCTCGGATTTTGGAGTGGCCTCGGAGGGAACAGAGAAAGCCATCGGGGTTCCCCTAGGGCTCGGTGTGCACAAATGTGCATTCCCTTGTGTGCACCAACCTTGGATTTTATAACATGCGCACGGCTGCGTGCGCATGTTGTAAGATCGGGCATAGATTTGTGCACGCCAGGCTGAAAATCCGGCCCATTCTGAATAAACCATGTGAAAAATTCTATCCATGTTCATATAACTTGTGCTTTTAAATGCAAAGGAAAAAGACTTCAGATGCTAGATTGCAAGCAGTACCACTTTTAAAATGGTTACAAGGTGTAAAATCATTAGTTCATATTTAATAAAAGCAGCATTTTTTGTTTTAATTTTTATGGTTTTTATAATTTTTGTTTATATAGCTATTTTGCTGCTTGGCAGTTTCAGGTAAATTTTAAAAGGAGCGAGCGTGCACCCATAAACACACTTATTAGGCATGCGAGTGAAGATATTGCTTAATTTTATATCGTGTATATAAGTACACTTGTATCATTTAAAATATCCCTGCTGCACATATGTATGCAGCTTTTCTGCGGGTAATCGCACATTAGACCATAATGGGAGGGGAGAGGGAGTGAGAGACAGAGAAACAATCTGACACTCTATATATCTCCCACTGTAAAAGGGACACATTCAACTCAGGGTGGGTTTTGGGGGGTGTGGTTGTGCCCTAGGCAGACCAATGCAACACTGCTCCCCCCAATACCCAACCTGAGTTGAAAATACCCCTCTTACAGTGAGAGATATATAGAGTGTCAGATTCTCTCTCCTTCTCCCTCTCCCTCTCTCTCCCTGATGTTCAGGACCCCTCTGGCTCAAAATATCCAGACTTGCACCTCATCAGGACCAGTGGTAAAGTTATACAGGTAACATGGCACATGTTGCCATGTTCAGCCAATGTAAAAATTTGGGGTTACGCATCTAAGTCTTTGCCCTGCCCATTTTCTGCCTCCTTATTCTTGAAATGTACACAGCTACATACAAGTGTACTTCCCAATTCCTTAAAATTCACGTTGCTCGCTCGTGGCCCCTATAAGCATTAGGGATGTGCATTCGGATTGACCGCATATGGAAAACGCAACTCAAATTTTTTTTTTTACTTAAAAAAAGATGGGGCGTATACGAGCAGATTCCGACATAAATGAACATAGATATGTCAGATACGGCGAATCGCCATGCGCGCGCTTTCTCGCCGCCATTACCTGCGACTCGAGCTCGGAGCCCCGGATTACCTGAAAATGGCGGCGCCCCTGCGGTAACCATGCCAACCTGTCTGACCCTGTCCTGTGAGTTTCAGTGACTCACAGGAAAGGGTGGGACAGGTCGGCATGGATACCGGAACGCAGCGAATCTGCGTTCACCTTTTCAGAGAAGCACTGAATGCAGCGAATCGCGCTGTCATTCCGTGCTTCTCTGAGGATTTCCTGACGAGCCAGCAGCACTATAAAAGCAGCAGCAGCACGAGGACTGACGGACATTTTCAGCGATTCAGTGGGGAGGTGGGATCGGGATCGTGCAGGGTGGGCTTAGGCAGGCTGAGGCAGAGAAGATAGCAGAACCCGATTTGATAGACAACACAGAACAGAACCAGATTTGATAGACAACACAGAACAGATTCTTTGTTAGGGAAAAAAAAAAAAGAACATTCTTATTGAGTGAGTCTGTACATTTTATCCTGGGCAGTGCCAGGCAGGGCTGGCAGTACTCTGCCTCATATTTGCTATTTTTAAACAGACTTAAAAGCATTCTCCTTGAGTGGTTCAGTGCTGGCTGGGCAGCAGTTCCAGGGCTGGGAGTACTCTGCCTCATATCTACTTTAGTTCTATGTGCACTGCAGTGCACACAGACAGACACATTCCGTGCATTGCCAGGCAGACAGTGAGGCAGTGGGCATTGTAAACAGAGTGAACATTGCCCTTCAGCAAGTCTGTTACATTTGCTATTTTTAAACAGACTTAAAAGCATTCTCCTTGAGTGGTTCAGTGCTGGGTGGGCACTGGGCAGCAGTTCCAAGGCTGGGAATACCCTGCCTCATATCTACTTTAGTTCTATGTGCACTGCAGTGCACACAGACAGACACATTCCGTGCATTGCCAGGCAGACAGTGAGGCAGTGGGCATTGTAAACAGAGTGAACATTGCCCTTCAGCGAGTCTGTTACATTTGCTATTTTTAAAAACTTAAAAGCATTCTCCTTGAGTGGTTCAGTGCTGGGTGGGCACTGGGCAGCAGTTCCAGGGCTGGGAATACCCTGCCTCATATATACTTTAGTTCTATGTGCACTGCAGTGCACACAGACAGACACATTCCGTGCATTGCCAGGCAGGCAGTGAGGCAGTGGGCATTGTAAACAGAGTGAACATTGCCCTTCAGCGAGTCTGTTACATTTGCTATTTTTAAACAGACTTAAAAGCATTCTCCTTGAGTGGTTCAGTGCTGGGTGGGCAGTGCCAGGGCTGGCACTGGCAGTACTCTGCCTCATATCTACTGAAAAGGAAGCTTGTTCTCTGTGCACTCACTGCACACACACAGACACATTCCGTGCATTGCCAGGCAGGCAGTGAGGCAGTGGGCATTGTAAACAGAGTGAACACATTCCCTTCAGTGGTTCAGTGCTGGGTGGGCAGCAGTTCCAGTGCTGGGAGTACCCTGCCTCATATCTACTTTAGTTCTATGTGCACTGCAGTGCACACAGACAGACACATTCCGTGCATTGCCAGGCAGGCAGTGAGGCAGTGGGCATTGTAAACAGAGTGAACATTGCCCTTCAGCGAGTCTGTTACATTTGCTATTTTTAAACAGACTTAAAAGCATTCTCCTTGAGTGGTTCAGTGCTGGGTGGGCAGTGCCAGGGCTGGCACTGGCAGTACTCTGCCTCATATCTACTGAAAAGGAAGCTTGTTCTCTGGCACTCACTGCACACACACAGACACATTCCGTGCATTGCCAGGCAGGCAGTGAGCAGTGGCATTGTAAACAGAGTGAACATTGCCCTTCAGCGAGTCTGTTACATTTGCTATTTTTAAACAGACTTAAAAAGCATTCTCCTTGAGTGGTTCAGTGCTGGGTGGGCAGCAGTTCCAGGGCTGGGAGTACCCTGCCTCATATCTACTGAAAAGGAAGCTTGTTCTCTGTGCACTCACTGCACACACACAGACAGACACATTCCGTGCATTGCCAGGCAGGCAGTGAGGCAGTGGGCATTGTAAACAGAGTGAACATTGCCCTTCAGCGAGTCTGTTACATTTGCTATTTTTAAACAGACTTAAAAAACATTCTCCTTGAGTGGTTCAGTGCTGGGTGGCACTGGGCAGCAGTTCCAGGGCTGGGAATACCCTGCCTCATATATACTTTAGTTCTATGTGCACTGCAGTGCACACAGACAGACACATTCTGTGCATTGCCAGGCAGGCAGTGAGGCAGTGGGCATTGTAAACAGAGTGAACATTGCCCTTCAGCGAGTCTGTTACATTTGCTATTTTTAAACAGACTTAAAAGCATTCTCCTTGAGTGGTTCAGTGCTGGGTGGGCAGTGCCAGGGCTGGCACTGGCAGTACTCTGCCTCATATCTACTGAAAAGGAAGCTTGTTCTCTGTGCACTCACTGCACACACACAGACACAACTCCGTGCATTGCCAGGCAGGCAGTGAGGCAGTGGGCATGTAACAGAGTGAACACATTCTCCTTCAGTGGTTCAGTGCTGGGTGGGCAGCAGTTCCAGTGCTGGGAGTACCTGCCTCATATCTACTTAGTAGTTCTATGTGCACTGCAGTGCACAACAGACAGACACATTCCGTGCATTGCCAGGCAGGCAGTGAGGCAGTGGGCATTGTAAACAGAGTGAACATTGCTCTTCAGCGAGTCTGTTACATTTGCTATTTTAAACAGACTTAAAAGCATTCTCCTTGAGTGGTTCAGTGCTGGGTGGGCAGTGCCAGGGCTGGCACTGGCAGTACTCTGCCTCTATCTACTGAAAAGGAAGCTTGTTCTCTGTGCACTCACTGCACACCACACAGACACATTCCGTGCATTGCCAGGCAGGCAGTGAGGCAGTGGGCATTGTAACAGAGTGACCATTGCCCTTCAGCGAGTCTGTTACATTTGCTATTTTAAACAGACTTAAAAGCATTCTCCTTGAGTGGTTCAGTGCTGGGTGGGCAGCAGTTCCAGGGCTGGGAGTACCCTGCCTCATATCTACTGAAAAGGAAGCTTGTTCTCTGTGCACTCACTGCACACACACAGACAGACACATTCCGTGCATTGCCAGGCAGGCAGTGAGGCAGTGGGCATGTAAACAGAGTGAACATTGCCCTTCAGCGAGTCTGTTACATTTGCTATTTTTAAACAGACTTAAAAGCATTGTCCTTGAGTGGTTCAGTGCTGGGTGGGCAGCAGTTCCAGGGCTGGGAGTACCCTGCCTCATATCTTACTGAAAGGAAGCTTGTTCTCTGTGCACTCACTGCACACACACAGACACGACACATTCCGTGCATTGCCAGGCAGGCAGTGAGGCAGTGGGCATTGTAACAGAGTGAACATTGCCCTTCAGCGAGTCTGTTACATTTGTTATTTTTAAACAGACTTATAAAAGCATTCTCCTTGAGTGGTTCAGTGCTGGTGGGCACTGGGCAGCAGTTCCAAGGCTGGGAATACCCTGCCTCATATATACTTTAGTTCTATGTGCACTGCAGTGCACACAGACAGACACATTCCGTGCATTGCCAGGCAGGCAGTGAGGCAGTGGGCATTGTAAACAGAGTGAACATTGCCCTTCAGCGAGTCTGTTACATTTGCTATTTTTAAACAGACTTAACCGCATTGTCCTTGAGTGGTTCAGTGCTGGGTGGGCAGCAGTTCCAGGGCTGGGAGTACCCTGCCTCATATCTACTGAAAAGGAAGCTTGTTCTCTGTGCACTCACTGCACACACACAGACAGACACATTCCGTGCATTGCCAGGCAGGCAGTGAGGCAGTGGGCATTGTAAACAGAGTGAAGATTGGCCTTCAGCGAGTCTGTTCAATCTGCTATTTTTAAACAGACTTAACCGCATTGTCCTTGACTTGGTCCGTTCATTTTGTTATTTTAAACAGACTGAGCATTCTTCTTGAGTGGGTCTGTTAATTTAGTTATTTTAAACTGACCGAACATTATTATTGTGGGACAGTGGGCAGTGTTACCACTAGTACTCATTGACATTAAATCCATAATGTCAGGGAAAGGGAGATGCAAGCGACTTAGTGGGAATGGCAGCGGAGGCACCGCAAAAGACACCAGCGCAACACCACCAGTACAGGTAAAAAGGCAACTGTCGCAATCAAACGTCTTTGTAGGGGATAGCAGTTCCATGGCAAAAAAAAAGAAATCAGACCATGAAACTTTGCAATCGCCAGCACCTGTTTTCTGGCACTGTAGTTTTGGAGGAGAGTGAAGAGGAGGCAGAGTCTAGCCAGACAAAAGTTACACACCCAAGAGCAGCCAGGGGACAGAAGTGTCCTGCAAAACTTCGCGGTGACAAGGTAGCGCTGGCACTGTTAGCTTCTGATTCAGAAGAAGAATCTTCTTGGATGGGATTCTCATCAGAAACGGAAGATGTATACCTGAACATCTTCGGTAGAATTGTCAGTTAGTCCTGTTTTAGCCTCCACCTCCAGAAATCTGCGGCAGGGGAGACATTCCACTGATATCGAGGAGGAGGAAGAGCTGTCAGAAGGGAGACAGAGGGTGACTGTTGCCCCCGCTGGCATTGCTTCGCCGGGTGCAGTGGGTGCACCACCCACACCCAGTAGTACCTCAACTCCAGTGCCACCATCCACCCCCAGGGCGGGAAAGAGAGGAGGATCACAAAAGAAATCTGCGATCTGGGCACATTTTAAAGTGACAGAAGACCCGCGTTATGCTCGGTGTAATTACTGTGCCAGGGATATTAGCAGAGGCAAGCAACTGGGACATCTGTCAAATTTTGGCATGGAGTATCATAGTTAAGAGGCAACACCCAACAAGATTACTGCCATCTGGGAATGGTAGCATTTTTCCGTCAGGGGACCCCTTCCCCTTCCAACCAGGGTGCAGTGGTAGGAAAGCAGCAGAGTCAGCCCACGCCCTCATACCCTTCTAGCAGTCAGGCGGCAGGCCAGAAACCCACTGACATGTGGGAGAAGCGACAATGCACCATGGAGGAAATGGGGTGGAGTGCGGTAACGCTATCCCGGGGTAGGAGGCAGGCAGCCGCAAAAGTAGTAACCAGGAGCATTGGGGAAATGATTGCCCTTGATGACCAGCCCCTGCAGTTAGTTGAGAATGTGGGTTTCAAACGTTTCTTGAAGGTCGTACTTCCAAATTACAAAGTCCCCTCCAGAACCACATTTAGTAGAAAGGTCATCCCCAGCCTGTACAAGCACTGTGTCAGTCGCGTGCAAGCACTGCTAGGTAAGGCAGACGGAAGAGTGCATTTCACCTGCGATATCTGGACCGCCATGAATGCTGCACACTCTTACCTCTCTCTGACAGCACACTGGTGGGGACATGGCAGAGGCAGGGGCAGCCAGCAGCTCTATTACTGAACAAGCATCAGGGTGGAGGTGGGCTTTACTGAACACCCACCTGACGGACCATGCCCATACCGCTGCCAATATTCTAGCATGCCATCAGAAAGATGCTGGCGAGCTGGAAAGTACACCAGCGAGACAGTAAAACGCGGGCAGGCTTTTTTGTCACAGACAACGGTGCAAACATGGTTAAGGCAATAAGCGATGGGCGGTTTAAGAACATCCGATGTTTTGCACACACTCTGCATCTGGTAGTGGAAGTCAGGTTTGGGCTTGGAGTCCAAGGACAAGGAGACTGATACCTGCGTAGGTTAATACAAGAAGTGCAGGAACATAGCCAGCACACTTTCCACAGAAGTGTCAGGGCGGGGCAGGTTCTCCGAGAAAATCAGACTGCTTTGGATATGCCCGAGAAGCGTCTCATTCAAGACGTTCCCACCTGTGGGAATTCCACCTTTATGATTGCTGGAGAGGTTATTGGAGCTGCAGGACACCCCTTCATGAACTTTCTGGTACAATAGACATAGGTGTACAGAATCCCCTAGGGCATCACGATTGGTTAGTCATGAGTCAGCTGGTAAAAATCCTGCAGCCCTTCAAGGACGTCACGGAGGAGCTGAGTTCCAGAAGTTCCACCTTGGCTGACATCATCCCTATAGTGAAATTCCTGGATGACCATTTGGAAGGCATTAAACGGCAAGAGGGAATGACTGCTGAGGTGCTGCAGTGTGTGGACGTTTTGCAGCAGCAGGTGAAAGACAGATTAAGGCCTTTAACAGAGGACAGCACATACATGCTCGCCTCTGTCTGTGATCCCCGTGTGAAAGGTAAAATCGCCCCTACAGACCAATTGTCTGTCATTTGTGAAGGAGCTGTTGTTAGCACAGGTCCGTGAACAGGAGCACCATAGGCGGAGACAGATTAGGCTTGAAGCACAGGTGGAAACAGCAGGCACGTCACAGAGTTGTGCTGCTGCTATCCCTGGCAGGGAGAAGGACATGTGTCAGTGACAGATACTATTACTAGTGCCTCCACCTCAACGTCAGAACGCCCAAGGCATGTTGGCCATAAAGATACATCAGTAGTGCAACAGGCGAGAGAGAAAGTAACTGGATTGAGTGACTCTCAGCCCTCCCAAGCACAGGAGGAGACAACAGCAGAGTTGTCAGTGAAACAGTATCTCTCAGAGCCGATAGAGATACAGCAGACAGATCCGCTGGCATATGGGCACACAAGTCCACTGTCTGGCCACACCTAGCCAAAGTGGCTGAAGGATATCTGTCATGTCCACCAACAAGTGTGCCCAGTGAACGTGTTTTTTCAATGACAGGGGATATCATGAGCCCTCACCGCTCAAGGCTTTCACCGGTCTTGATGGAAATGCTAGTGTTTTTGAAAGTAAACCTGCCAGTGCTTGGGATTTCCCGATTTTCCTTGTGAATGGCAAGATGAATAAAAGCTATTGAAAGGAGCCTTGCAGCAGTTCCACTTGCCTCCTATGCTCAAGATAATGTAAGCAGTAAGCACTGCAGCACCTGTTCTTGACATGAATCGCTGTGTCTGACCGGCATCTACTGTGCACCCCCTAGTGTTCCCACAAGTGTTTTAACTCCGTTGCTGTTCCTTGCCTGTACCTCCAGGCCTTATGTCCCTAGCTGGGCAGTTCCATTTTGTTATTTTAAACAGACTGAGCATTGTCCTTCACAGTGGGTCTGTTGATATTGCTATTTTAAACAGACTGAGCATTGACCTTCAGAGTGGGTCCGTTAATTTTCTTATTTAAACAGACTGAGCTTTCTTCTTCAGGCCGAAGTGGAGAAGGGTTCCATGTGAACAGCAGTTCAACATGGGTCAGCGCGTCCTAACAGATAGGCGAGCGCCGTTCGGAAGGGACGGGCGATGGCCTCCGTCGTCCTCGGCCGATCGAAAGGGAGTCGGGTTCAGATCCACGACCCGGAGTGGTGGAGAATCGGCGCTGGGCTCTTCCCCCTTCACTCGCCGTTACTGAGGAATCCTGGTCAGTTTCTTTTCCTAGCGACTTGTGTCCCTAGCTGGGATTGACCCTCTGTCCTCCAATGAAGGTGCCTGTTCCTCCAGGCCTTGTGTTCCCACAAGTGTTTTAACTCCGTTGCTGTTCCTGCCTGTACCTCCAGCCATTGTGTTTCTACTGGGTTTTAACTCCATTGCTGTGCCTGCCTGTCCCTCCAGGCCTTGTGTCCCTAGCCGGGATGACCTCTGTCCACCAATGATTGCCTGTTCCTCCAGGCATTGTGTTCCCACAAGTGTTTTAACTCCGTTGCTGTTCCTGCCTGTACCTCCAGCCATTGTGTTTCTACTGGTGTTTAACTCCATTGCTGTGCCTGCCTGTCCCTCCAGGCCTTGTGTCCCTAGCCGGGATTGACCTCTGTCCACCAATGATGTGCCTGTTTCCTCCAGGCCTTGTGTTCCCACAAGTGTTTTAACTCCGTTGCTGTTCCTGCCTGTACCTCCAGCCATTGGTGTTTCTACTGGTGTTTTAACTCCATTGCTGTGCCTGCCTGTCCCCTCCAGGCCTTGTGTCCCTAGCCGGGATTGACCTCGTCCACCAATGATGTGCCTGTTCCTCCAGGCCTGGTGTCCCTAGCTGGGCAGTTCCGTTTTTGTTATTTTAAACAGACTGAGCATTGTCCTTCAGAGTGGGTCTGTTGATATTGCTATTTTAAACAGACTGAGCATTGACCTTCAGAGTGGGTCCGTTAATTTTGTTCTTTTAAACAGACTGAGCATAGTCCTTGAGTGGGTCCGTTAATTTTGTTCTTTTTTAAAACAGACTGAGCATGGTCCTTCAGAGTGGGTCCGTTCATTTTCTTATTTTAAAACAGGTAACTGAGCATTCTTCTCAAGGCCGAAGTGGAGAAGGGTTCCATGTGAACAGCAGTTCAACATGGTCAGCCGGTCCTAAGAGATAGGCGAGAGCCGTTCCGAAGGGACGGGCGAGGGCCTCCGTCGCCCTGGCCAATCGAAAGGGAGTCGGGTCAGATCCCCGAACCCGGAGTGGCGGAGGATTCGGCGCTGGGCTCTTCCCTCTTCACTCGCCGTTACTGAGGGAATCCTGGTTAGTTTCTTTTCCTACGCGGCTTGTGTCCCTAGCTGGGATTGACCTCTGTCCTCCAATGATGTGCCTGTTCATCCAGACCTTGTGTTCCCACGCGTATTCTTATTTCTGAGAGATTTTCCGATTCCTTTGTCATCAGCTAAAGTGCATAAGATGCGTTGATGAATAGTTTTGAAGATGACACATCTGGCTTTATAGATGATACGGAAGTGGACGGGTAGCCAATGTAACTCTTTCAGAATGGGAGATATGTGGTCTCTCTTTCTTGCGCCTGTTAGTAATCGGGCTGCTGAATTTTGAACCATCTGTAGTGGTTTGGAATAGGATGAGGGCAGACCTAGCAATAGGGAACTGCAGTAGTCTAATTTCGCAAAAATGACTGCTTCGATGATCGTTCTGAAGTCTTGAGCATGGAAAAGAGGTCTTATCCTCTTCCGAACCTGGAGTTTATAGAAGCAGTCTTTGGTTGTTTTGTTGATATGTGCCTTGAAGTTTAGCCGGTTGTCTATTATCACTCCTAACTCTCTAACTTGTGTGGTAGGTAGGTTGGTGGGAAGAGTAGTGTTGGAGATATTGTTTTCAGGAGAGATGAGTAGGATTTCTGTCTTGGATGAGTTTAAGATGAGGTGTAGGTTGTTTACTACTTGTTTGATTTTCTGGTGGCATGTTTCCCAGTACTCAAGAGTTTTACAGTATGTGTCTTTGATAGGGATGATGATTTCAATATCATCTGCGTAAAGGAAGTACTTTAGATTGAGGTCGGTAAGAAGTTGGCAGAGAGGAAGAAGATAGATATTAAATAGGGTCAGAGACAATGAAGAACCTTGAGGGACTCCTATGACAGAGTCAAATCTTGAGGATTCCTTGTTTTGGAGTTTAACTTTGTAACCTCTGTAATTGAGAAACGTTTTGAACCAGGATAGGACGGTGCCGCTGATTCCTATGGACGAAAGCTGGTTTAGGAGGATGGCGTGGTTGACCGTGTCGAACGCTGCGGAAAGGTCTAACAAGATCAATAGGAAAGAGTTTCCTTTGTCGAGGCCCATTAAGATATAATATTATATCTTATAGTTGTGGTTTGGATCATATTCTTTAGGTGAAGACGGTTGTCTATAATTACTCCCAGGTCTCTCACATGGTTGTGGGTGAGAAGGTGTTTGTGATGGATCTGAGATGGGAGGTTTTCTTGCTTGTAGGAAATGAAGAGGAGTTTAGTTTTAGAGGCATTGAGGACCAGGTTTACACTGTTGAGGAGATTAGTGGTGGCTTGTAAGCTGTTGTTCCAAAGTGCGATGGCTTTGTTAATAGATTCTGTTATGGGAATAAGAATCTGAACATCGTCTGCATAGATGTAGTGAATGAGGTTAAGACTACTTAACAGTTGGCAAAGGGGAAGGAGGAAACGGCGGGGGAAACGGCAAAGCTGCTGCCAGGGGGGGCTATAACACGCGCCGCCGGAGCAGCGGGCCACCTGCCCCCCCTGGGCCTTCCCAGCCGACACGGAGCCGGTTGCGGCGCTCCGCCGCGGAGGAAATGCGCCCTGCGGCCATCCGGGAGGCGTTCCCCGCCCCCCCGCGAAAGGGGTGGGGGATCCGCCGAAACCACGGTCCCACCGAACCCGCCGGGTTCAATCCTCCAGGCGGACTGCACGCACCCCACCCGTTTAACTCTTAACGGTTTCCCGCCCTTTTGAACTCGGTCTTGAAAGTTGTTTTCAACTTTCCCTTACGTACTTATTGATTTTATTGATTTCCTTTATTTTTTTTATTCCTGGACGGGGCCGGGGCCGCGGACTGCACGCACCCCACCCGTTTAACTCTTAACGGTTTCCCGCCCTTTTGAATTCGGTCTTGAAAGTTGTTTTCAACTTTCCCTTACGTACTTATTGATTTTATTGATTTCCTTTATTTTTTTTATTCCTGGACGGGGCCGGGGCCGCGGACTGCACGCACCCCACCCGTTTAACTCTTAACGGTTTCCCGCCCTTTTGAACTCGGTCTTGAAAGTTGTTTTCAACTTTCCCTTACGTACTTATTGATTTTATTGCTTTACTTTATTTTTTTTATTCCTGGACGGGGCCGGGGCCGTCCGGGAGGCGTTCCCCGCCCCCCCGCGAAAGGGGTGGGGATCCGCCGAAACCCCGGTCCCACCGAACCCGCCGGGTTGAATCCTCCAGGCGGACTGCACGCACCCCACCCGTTTAACTCTTAACGGTTTCCCGCCCTTTTGAACTCGCTCTTGAAAGTTGTTTTCAACTTTCCCTTACGTACTTATTGATTTTATTGCTTTACTTTATTTTTTTATTCCTGGACGGGGCCGGGGCCGTCCGGGAGGCGTTCCCCGCCCCCCCGCGAAAGGGGTGGGGGATCCGCCGAACCCCGGTCCCACCGAACCCGCCGGGTTGAATCCTCCAGGCGGACTGCACGCACCCCACCCGTTTAACTCTTAACGGTTTCCCGCCCTTTTGAACTCGCTCTTGAAAGTTGTTTTCAACTTTCCCTTACGTGCTTATTGATTTTATTGCTTTACTTTATTTTTTTTATTTCTGGACGGGGCCGGGGCCGTCCGGGAGGCGTTCCCCGCCCCCCCCGCGAAAGGGGTGGGGGATCCGCCGAAACCCCGGTCCCACCGAACCCGCCGGGTTCAATCCTCCAGGCGGACTGCACGCACCCCACCCGTTTACCTCTTAACGGTTTCCCGCCCTTTTGAACTCGCTCTTGAAAGTTTTTTCCACTTTCCCTTACGTACTTATTGATTTTATTTATTTATACCGGCATTGCATCCTCTGTAGGCTTCCCTGGTGGGTCTTGTGCATTTGAATAAACGAAGAGGAATTTGTAGGTCGATTATGGTGTGTTGGTGAATGATTTCTTATATCAAGGTGATGGATTTGTAAATGACTCTGAACTGAATTGGTAACCAGTGGAGGTCTTTTAGGACTGGGGAAATGTGGCCTCCTTTCCTAGTGTTTGTTAGTAGACGGGCTGCTGCGTTTTCAACCATTTGGAGTGGTTTTGTGTATGAGGAAGGGAGTCCAAGTAATGTAGAGTTGCACTAGTAGAAAATGAGGGCTTGGAGGATGGTTCTGAAGTCTTTGGCGTGGAAGAGTGGTCTTATCCTTTTTTAAACTTGCAGTTTATAGAAGCAGTCTTTGGTGGTTTTATTGATATGGGATTTCAAGTTTAGTTAATTGTCGATTAGCACACCTAGATCCCTCACATGAGTAGTTTGTAGGTTGGTTGGGAGACAAGCTGTGAGATTGTTGTCAGGAGTTATGAGTAATACTTCAGTTTTAGAGGAGTTTAGTACCAGCTTTAGGTTTTTGAGGAGGCTTTTGATTTCTAGGTGACAGGAATCCCAGTATTCGAGGGTTTTTGTGTATGATTCTTTGATGGGGATCAGGATCTGGATGTCGTCAGCATAGAGAAAGTGTATTAAATTGAGGTTGGTAAGGAGTCGGCAGAGTGGTAGGAGGTAAATATTAAAGAGTTTAGGGGATAAAGAGGAACCTTGTGGGACTCCGATGGCCGAGTCGTGGCGTGGTGATTCTTTGTTCTGGATTTTTACCTTATAACCTCTGTTGGTTAGCAACAATTTGAACCAGGCGAGCGCCAATCCAGAGATTCCGATTGCTACTAGCTGTTTCATCGGTCTCGTGCCAGTATTCAGCCTTACACGGAGTTTACCACCCGCTTTGGGCTGATTTCCCAAAGAACCCGACTCAGAGAAGACCCGGTCCCGGCGCGCCGGGGGCCACTACCGGCCTAACACCGTCCGCGGGCTGATCCTCCATCAGAAGGACTTGGGCCCCCGAGCGGCGCTGGGGAGGCGGTCTTCCGTATGCCACATTTCCCGCGCCCGCCGGACAGGCGGGGATTCGGCGCTGGGCTCTTCCCTCTTCACTCGCCGTTACTGAGGGAATCCTGGTTAGTTTCTTTTCCTCCACAGCTTGTGTCCCTAGGTGGTCCCTGCGGGTCGGTACGGCAAGAGCGGTATTCAAACAGCAAGCACTGGGGTATGAAAATACAGACCCCTGTGTACTTACTTGGTAGAGGTTTTGCTAGGAGTAAGAATTTGTTGAGGATAATGTCAGTTTCTTAATAAGATCTCATGCTTTGACTGTTGAGGAGATTAGTGATGGCTTGTAAGCTGTTGTTCCAAAGTGCGATGGCTTTGTTAATAGATTCTGTTATGGGAATAAGAATCTGAACATCGTCTGCATAGATGTAGTGAATGAGGTTAAGACTAGTTAACAGTTGGCAAAGGGGAAGGAGGAAACGGCGGGGGGAAACGGCGAAGCTGCTGCCAGGGGGGGCTATAACACGCGCCGCCGGAGCGGCGGGCCACCTGTATATACAATATATACAACTTCTGAGCAGAGAATTTATTGATGGTGCGTGTTAGGTGGAGTTCGGGAAGGCTTGCCTGAAAAGCCATGTCTTGAGTCTTTCCAGAAAGGTTAGGAGGCGAGGTTCATTTCTGAGATCTCCCCGTGTACAACATTTTGAATTAAACATGCCACTTATATTGTATGCGATATTGGATGGACATGGACAGCATTCCAGGTCAAACCCTTTTAGAGACGTCAAGCCTCGACAGACAAAGTAAAGAGTAAGAAATTGTTGAACTTGGAGGTGGACCCTTGTCCGGGGAGAAACGGCGAAGCTGCTGCCGGGGGGGGGGGGGGGGGGGGCAATAACACGCGCCGGAGCCGGTATTTACCCTTAGATGGAGTTTACCACCCACTTTGGCCTGCATTCCCAAACAAACAGACTACGAGAAAACCCGGTCCCGGAGCACCGGGGGCCGCTACCGGCCTAACACCGTCCGCGGGCTGAGGCTTGATGAGAAGGACTTGGGCCCCTGAGCGGCGCCAGAGAGGCGATCTTCCGTACGCCACATTTCCCGCGCCCGCCGGACGAGCGGGGATTCGGCGCTGGGCTCTTCCCTCTTCACTCGCCGTTACGGAGGGAATCCTGGTTAGTTTCTTTTCCTCCGCGGCTTGTGTCCATAGGTGGGATTGACCTCTGTCCTAGAATGATGTGCCTCTTCATCCAGGCCTAGTGTTCCTACTGGTGTTTTAAGTCCATTGCTGTGCCTGCCTGTTCATCCAGACCTTGTGTTCCCACACGTATTATTATTTCTGAGAGATCTTCCAATTCCTTTGTCATTTTCTGAAGTGCATAAGTAGGGTAGCTAAATGAGGAGAATATTGGAGGGGCGAAGTTCCATATTCAAAGCTGAGTAGCTGTACTTATCTAGTGAAAGTTTGAAGGATCAGGGAAGGCTTGTAAGAATAGCCAAGTTTGTTAATAGATTCTGTTATGGGAATAAGAATCTGAACATCGTCTGCATAGATGTAGTGAATGAGGTTAAGACAAGTTAACAGTTGCCAAAGGGGAAGGAGGAAACGCCGGGAGGGGGGGCTATAACACGCGCCGCCGGAGCAGCGGGCCAACCTGCCCCCCCTGGGCCTTCCCAGCCGACCCGTTGCCGGTCGCGGCGCACCGCCGCGGAGGGAAATGCGCCCTGCGGGGGCCGGGGCCGTCCGGGAGGCGTTCCCCGCCCCTCCCCCACCCCCCGCGAAAGGGGTGGGGGTGGGGGATCCGCCGAAACCCCGGTCCGACCGAACCCGCCGGGTTGAATCCTGCGGGCGGACTGCACGGACCCCACCCATTTACCTCTTTACAATTTCACGCCCTCTTGAACTCCCTCTTCAAAGTTGTTTTCAACTTTCCCTTGCGGTACTTACTTATTTATTTTATTTATTTAAGGTTTTTTTATACCGGCATTCATGAAATCGTTCACATGATGTCGCTTTACAGAAAACAGGGGTGCAAAGAAAACAACCTATAACATAAATACACGTGGTGAAGAGATGCAGTTACAATTAACTGGGGCTATGAACTGGGAGTGTAAGAAATAAAGAGGGATAGAGGAGGTTAATTATATACATGTGTAGAATATAAAAATATACAAGAGTACATTACAAATATGGCGTCCAATATATACAGCTTCTGAGCTGAGAATTTATTGATGGTGTGTGTTAGGTGCAGTTCGGGAAGGCTTGCCTGAAAAGCCATGTCTTGAGTCTTTTCCGAAAGGTTAGGAGGCAAGGTTCATTTCTGAGATCTGGGGGGATGGAGTTCCATAACGGTGGACCTGCTGTGGAAAGGGCTCAATCTCTAAAGGTGCTCTGATAAGTGGTTTTGGAGGGTGGAACAAGGAGGCATCCTCTGTAGGCTTCCCTGGTCGGTCTTGTGCATTTGTATAAACGGAGAGGAATTTGTAGGTCGATTATGGTGTGTTGGTGAAAGATTTTGTATATCAAGGTGATGGATTTGTAAATGACTCTGAACTGAATTGGTAACCAGTGGAGGTCTTTTAGGACTGGGGAAATGTGGTCTCTTTTCCTAGTGTTTGTTAGTAGACGGGCTGCTGCGTTTTGAACCATTTGGAGTGGTTTTGTGTATGAGGAAGGGAGTCCAAGAAATGTAGAGTTGCAGTAGTCTAATTTGGAGAAAATGAGGGCTTGGAGGATCCTGGTTAGTGTCTTTTCCTCCGCGGCTTGTGTCCCTAGCTGTGATTGAACTCTGTCCTCGAATGATGTGCCTCTTCATCCAGGCCTTGTGTCCCTAGCTGGGATCGACCTCTGTGCTCGACTGCTGCACCTCTTCATCCCGGCCTTGTGTTCCCACAAGTGTTTTAACTCCGTTGCTGTGCCCGTTCCTGCAGGCCTTGTGTTCCTCTGGGGATAGGGAAATACATACAGTAACTGAGTGTAAGCAAGTATGATTTGCATTGAATACAAGAATGTCAGTATATAAAAATGACAAATAAATATAAAAATAAATGAAGTGCTATAAACTTTTTAAAAAAAGAATATAAATCCATAAAAAAAAAATTGTACTATCCGAGTATCAGTGTTCATCCATGTTCCTACTGGTGTTTTAACTCCATTGCTGTGCCTGCCTGTTCATCCAGGCCTTGTGTTCCCACAGGTGTTTTAACTCAGTGGCGGTGCCTGTTCATCCAGGCCTTGTGTTCCTCTGGGGATAGGGAAATACCTACAGTACCTGAGTGTAATCAAGTATGACGTGCTAGAAACGTTTTCGAATAAGAATATAAATACATTAAAAAAACACATAATTACTATCCGAGTATCCGTGTTCATCCAGGCCTTGTGTTCCCACAGGTGTTTTAACTCAGTTGCTGTGCCCATTCTTCCGGGCCTTGTGTTCCCACAGGTGTTTTAACTCAGTGGCAGTGCCTGTTCATCCAGGCCTTGTGTTCCCACAGGTGTTTTAACTCAGTGGCTGTGCCTGTTCATCCAGGCCTTGTGTTCCCACAAGTGTTTTAACCTGGTTGCTGTGCCTGTTCATGCAGGCCTTGTGTCCCTAGCTGGAATTGACCTCTGTCCTCGAATGATGTACCTGTTCATCCAGGCCTTGTGTTCCCACACGTATTCTTATTTGTGAGAGATCCTAGGCTCCAATTCGTTTGTCATCAGCTGAAGTGCGTAAGTACAGTCTGAATTCACTAGACGCCAACGGAATTCACTAGACGCCAACGATATTCACTGGACACCAATGTAAACACCGGGTACACACAACTCTAGGGGTGGACCCGTTCCAGGGAGTCCTTCCCTGAACAAGCATGAGGGTGGAGGTGGGCTTTACTGCACACCCACCTGACGGACCATGCCCACACCGCTGCCAATATTCTAGCATGCATCAGAAAGATGCTGGCGAGCTACCAGTGTTTTAACCTAGTTCCTGTGCCTGTTCATGCAGGCCTTGTGTCCCTAGCTGGGATTGACCTCTGTCCTCGAAGGAAGTGCCTGTTCATCCAGGCCTTGTGTTCCTACTGCTGTTTTAACTCCATTGCTGTGCCTGCCTGTTCATCCAGACCTTGTGTTCCCACACGTATTCTTATTTCTGAGAGATCCTCCAATTCCTTTGTCATCTGCTGAAGTGCGTAAGTACCGTCTGAATTCACTAGACGCCAACGGAATTCACTAGACGCCAACGATATTCACTGGACGCCATGTAAACACCGGGTACACACAACTCTAGGGGTGGACCCTTTCCAGGGAGTACTTCCCTGCACAAAGGAAAGGGAACTCTCTCCTGGGCCAATTGATAAGAAAACCACAATTCTGCAGCCAAAAATAGGCTGGAAATCCTTCCCCCATTGACTTTAATGGGCGACATATGTACATATACCCAACTCATTAGATTTTTTTTATGTCCATATTGGCCGCAAGTGGGACCCCCTTTCGGACATAAGAAATATGAACATAAAATTTTGCTCTGCACATCCCTAGTGGACAGCTAGTAAAGAGAGTACAGATCAATCATGAGAAGACAGTGACCCTTTCCTGTATACATGGTGACCAGTGACAATACCCAACCAGCCAGGTCCTACTGACAACCTCAGCTGGACAGGCCAGCATAAAACTGAGAATAATTCATAGGCTCCTATACCCCGTGGTTCTGGGATGCAGTTATCCAAAGTTTTGAGGCTCTCTGGGCCCAGTTTACGACTAGCTCGACTAGCCCAGACTATAGGGAGGCATCTTTCCTGGAGGCCTTCTTGTCAGAAGATGAAACTTATACATCAGGGAACCTAAGGTGTTCAGACCACAATGGCAACACTAGCAAAGAAAACTAAATCCGTTCCAGTATTTAGAGACTGCTATGGATAGAGTTCCACCTGGGGTAGAAAAGGTTCCTCATATACTCCATGATCCCTTAACTCTGCCAGAGGGAACAAAGAGAGTAACCTAAATAGTTTTAGGAGTTCCCAAGGGGAAGATGAGCTAATCCGGTCTGCCTGAGAACAGCGTAGATAGGAAGCCAGTCCCTGGGTCTGAGGGCCTTAATTCAACTTTCTCTTTATTCATAATGAAGCTTGAGCACCATGGGGAAATCCATATGATGACCTCCATTCCCTATAAGGGCAGGCGCTCAAGCTGAGAAGGAGAATATGTAAAGATACCCTTAAAAGACCAGGTCCAGACATTTAGCCTAGTCCATCTTAAGACACAGCCGAGAATGGAATCCTGCTCCCAGGGTATTTCCCTGATTAGGGCATTAAGAGAGCAGGCCCATAAGGGAACAAAGAAGTCCTGGGTTGAGGAAGGCAGATATATTGCAGAGACTGTGATGTTGGAAATCTTGATTTATGCTGCTGAGGTAAACAGACTTTTTCTGTTATTGTTTTGGAGCACTGTGAATAAAGCATTTTTTTCTGTGAAGACTGTTCTGTCTTCTGGCCTTTTTAAAGCCTAAGATCGCTTGCATGGCATCACAATCTGATTTTTCATCAGTTTGTGGTAGAGACATAACCAAAAACCCCAGCCATGAATAAACTGCTACTTTAAACCCTCAGAGTCTTCTGGAATTGGTACATCAGTCATTGTCTATGAGTCAGAGGTAGCAAGTTCTGTTGCTCAAGGACCAAAACCAAGCCTGGTTTTCAGCATTTACACAATGAATGTTCATGAAGAGATTTTTTTTATTCATTGGATCTAGATTAGGTTCAGTTTGCTTTGCTTGTTCTGAAAACCTGTAGAAACTTGAAATACAACAGCAGATAAGGACCACTAGGCCCATCTAGTCTGACAATTTTACTTCCTTTTGCACTACCTTGTGCCATACCGCTTATGGTGCAGAATACACATTTTAAAATAAACAGATTCCACCTCATTGAATCTCTGATTTTCTCCTTCTGAACTTGGGATCCTTTGTGCTTGTCCTGGGCTTTCCTGAATTCTTTTATTGTTTTGATTTCCACCACCAAACCTGGGAAATGTTTCCATACATCCATCTGTGAAAAAAATATGTCTTTGTCCTTACTCCTGACTCTATGCTCTTGCAGTCTTACATCATGACCACTTGGGTTAGAGCTTCCTTTCCACTACTAGCGGTTTGCTTCTTGTGCAATATTTATACCTTTGAGGTATTTGAATGCCTTCATTCATATCCCTACTCCACTCTCCTCTCTGTTAAACTGTACAGATTTAGACCCTTTAGTCTTATCTCTCAGGGCTTTTGGTGCAGATCCTGCACCGTTTTTATAACTCTTCTCGGGACCATCTCCACTCTCTTTATATCAGAGGTGGCCAACTCCAGTTTTCAAAACCCACAGTTTTAGTTTTGAGGATATCCACAATGAATATATATATATATGAAATATATTTGCATACAATGGAAACAGTGCAAGCAAATCTATCTCATACATATTCACTTTGAATACCTTGAAAACCAGACCTGTCTGTGGCCCTTGAAGACCAGAGATGGCTACCCTTGGTCTATATCCTATCAAAGCTCCAAACTCCGGAACTGGATGCAGTACGCCAGATGAGGTCTCACTTATTTGTGGTTCTTGAGAAAAGATGTTCACAATTACAGATATAAAGATGAGCACAAGAGAAGTACTGAAATATTGTCAAAGCCCATTAGAAGATAGTAGTAAGGACTGCAAGATTTAACATGATTTGGGATCAAATTTATGGGAGAAAAAAAAAAAAAGGACAGGTACAAAATGTCTAGCCATTGAGCTAGTGAGCACTGATGCCTGAGAGCACAACTATTTTGTCAGTTGTATCTAATTAAAAATAACACAAATTATAAGGAAAAACTAGAGGGACCCCCAACTCTTTGAATTTGTGTATTCCCTGTTAAGCTTTAATTTTCTGCTGTTTCTACATGGCACCTCCAGAATACACTGCAGCTGGGTATAATTACCCAGGCAATGAAAACTGCAGTAGACTACACAGTTTCAATTAAGACGATCCTAAGCTAGTAAACAGTTTAATCTCATAATTATCTATATCTGACAGCAGTAGAGAAAAGAAGTAGAATTTCTCTAAATGTAAGGCCTTAATATATCATTCCTTAATGTGCTGTAGAATTTGTTCCTTATTTTACTAGTAGAGAGATGACCCAATTCCAGGAGGGACACTCTTGACCAGTCCTAGTCTTCAAGTTTCTATCCTATTGCATTCCAACTAAGTAATAGGATAGATTAGAATCCGAATCTTGATAAGTGTTGTTATTCCCAGGGCTGAATTATCTCCCCTCTGAAGTTGCAGTAGCAGAGTGGTGATCCCTCACTGACCTTGCAGCTTCTGGGTAAGAGAGTGATCGTCTCCAAAGAGATGCTGGATGACCCTTTCATCTTGGGATCCCACTCCAATACAAGGTGCCTACTCTGCCTAATGGGAAATCAAGCCCTAGTTAATTTTTCCTACATTTCTTTTGGTTTGCCAGATACTCATTGGCCATGCTATATCAGTTTGTGGTCTGTTTACTAAATCATAGTAGATGATAGCAGACAAGGACCAGTGGGGCATCCCACACTTTAAGTGATGCTAAATAACATTTATAAAAACCATAATTAATCTGAAGAAAGGCAATGAATATTTTTTTATGTGCTTTACATCAGTGAGTTTGATGTAACCGTTAATTAATAGCTAACTAATAGTGTTTGAGTGCTTTGATGAGCAAAATAACAAAGAAACATACACTAGGACACCTGCCTTTCTAATTAATTGCATGTAGCTGGATTACCTGAAAATATACAATGCCCGGAATATCTCAAAGAAAGTATCTTTATTGGCATTTCACTAATCTGCTTAGTGGCTAGATGTGTGGGCTCTCTGTGCTCCAGGGGAATGAATGGCACATCTTGTCACTTGTCCTCATTAGGAGATGGTCTCTGTACCCCTTCACCTGCCTGCATACTGTAACTTACAGTCTGATACAGCAAATCATCCACAAGGATATTTCATGTTTGCCTGTGTAAAGAGTTGTGAAGTAAAGCCTTCATATTCAGTGATGGATTTAGGATTTTTTCCCCCCCCAGGCACTGTTGGAGCTGTTGTCTCTGCCCCCCCCCCCCCCCCCCCAACAAGAGACAACAGAGCAGAAGGCACACCCTTCTTTGTTCTGGTCTATCTGCTCCCAGCTCATCTCCTCAGGGCCCTGAATGCCAGGAGGAGAGAGGGTGGATTAGGGAGCAGAGTGATTTGGCTCCCTGCTGTTGCTGGGACCTCACCTCCCTCCTCCTGTTTCCTGCACAGGACAGCAAGGGAGGAGCTAGGAGTAGAGCCGTTTTCTTTGCTCTGTCACTTCTGTTCTCACCCCTCCTCTCCTGTTCTCTGCATTGGGAGAGGAGGGGTTATAGCAGGAAGCAGAAGGCCATTCTCTGCTGAGTGGGATTCAACAGGGCTAGGAGGCAGCTAGTCTTCAGCTGGCCTGCTGCCCCTCAGGTTTCTGCCAGCCCAGGCACAGGGCATAGGATGTGCCTATTGGCAAATCCAGGCTTATTCATATTGGATCAACAAGTTGGAAGGTCTGGATTGACCATAGCAGTGACCTCCTTTACTATTTCCTGCTGTGTCATGAGCTGAGAATGGGCATAAATGTCATTGTAAGAATCTGATACTCAAAATCACACTGAAAGTTTCACTAGGTCTAGTATAAAGCATGCAGGCACACTATGCCAACATTTTGACCCCTTCCAAAGGATCTGTATCACAGCAAAGGAAAGAAAGCCTTGGCATTAGATATTAGGGATGTGCATTGATATTTTTTTTTATGACGTTTTCGTTTCAGGTTGTAATCTATTCAATTTTGGTTTTTAAAACTGTTCAGGAGGCATTTATTTTGTGTTTCCCTAATTTCAGAGTTAGTGCGCACTACTGGGACTTAGTGCGCACTAACCGGATGTTGCCATTATCTATTTCATTTAAAACAAATGCACATCTCTATTAGATATATTTCTCCTAGATCCTTTGGTGGGTTAGTTAGCCTATTTTACAATAAGAGAGAGAATGCAAGGCAAGGTCCTGATCCCATTCAAACACTGAAGTAGCTTGCCATGACAAACTGTGCCGAGCACCAGTACTGCAGTGAGTAAAAATGTTACTGCAATAGCAGCGGGAGCTATTGCACTTGGTAGGAGAAGACTCTCGGACGTCTTGGGATTTCCCTGCCCAATTGTTATTACATTCCTGATAAATGGAGAGTTCTGGCCTCTGAGGAGGGAGCTACTGATATTTTGGCTCCCTTCTCTAGTACAGATCTTACCTTATTCTTACAAACATCTAACCATGTGAATGCCTGTAGATCAACTCTGTTTCTGTTTTATTGGATAGTGATAGATTGTTTTAAACAGTACTTTAAGTATAAAGATGTACATTTCTGTGGACAAATAAGTAATTGTTTTTCCAGATGTCTCTAAGGATATGCAAATAAAGAGAAGATTATTTTTACAATTAAAACCTAGGTTATTGTCTTTTGTTGCAACATTCTTCTTGAAATTTCTTTGTAAATGTAAGTTACCAAGGCAATAAGTGAATTTTTGTTGATCCTATGTATTTGGAAATTGATTTATAATTGATAAGTCATCGTTACGCTGATCTGGAGGACTAATGTGTGCTGTGAAGGGTAATTGATCAGGGATTGTGCTATTTTATGTTTTCTGGTATTTCTTTGCATTGGCAACTCCAAAGTAATGGGGACTTAATCATGTGAGATGAGAGTTGTTAATTGATATCTGAATATTTCTTGATTTTCTAGTTTTTCTATCTTATCTATCAATTGATTAAAAAGCTTAATAAAGTTTAAATTTAAAAAGGAAGTCTTGGGATTTCCTAAACATGCCTTACATTTAAATTGCAGTTTTATACTACTACCAAATATAATTTTTAAAAATGTGTGGACCATCAGGAAAGATGGAAATGCCAGCCTCATGGCTCATGGGGGGGGGGACCTGTGTTTGATTCTTAGATCTGGCTGTCCGACCCTTGGGTTTCCAGGGCTGGGGATGCTACAGGAGAAAACTGCTGGGTCAAAAATTAAAAGTGGAAGTTTGGAGTAGGGTGAAGCTAAACTGATTTGAATATTTAAATGAGTGATTTGCTCCCAATGGGGTGGATTTTATAATTTTGCGCGAGCGCATACTTTTGTTCTCGCACCAGGCGCGAACAAAAGTAGGCTGGATTTTATAAGATATGCGCATAGCCGCGCATATCTTATAAAATCCTGAGTCGGCGCGCGCAAGGGGGTGCACATTTGTGCAACCTGCTCGCGCCGAGCCCAGTGCGCGCTGCCTGTTCCCTCCGAGGCCGCTCTGATTTTGGAGCGGCCTCGGAGGGAACTTTCCTTCGCCCTCCCCCCACCTTCCCCTCCCTTCCCCTAACTAACCCACCCCACCCCCGGCCCTATCTAAACTCCCCCTTACCTTTGTTGCACGATTTACGCCTGCTAAAAGCAGACGTAAATCTGCGCGCGCCAGCGCACCAGCCCGCTATCACCTGACCCGGGGGCTGGTCTGGAGGCCTCAACCACGCCCCCGGGCCGGCGCCATGCCCCGGCCCGCCCCCGCCACGCCGCGTCACGCCCTCGAAACGCCGTGTCATTTTCGGCACGCCCCCGACACGCTCCTTTTACGAAGCCCTGGGACTTACGCGTGTCCCGGGGCTCTGCGCGCGCCGGTGGCCTATGCAAAATAGGCACGCTGGCGCGCGAGGGCCCTGCGCTCGTAAATCCGGCCAGATTTACGCGCGCAGGGCATTTAAAATCCGGCCAAATGTATTCAGCGAAAACTAATTTCACATTTGGCTAAAGTACTATAATTCAGCAGAACTTTGGGATGGGGGAGGAAGGAAAGAGCTTTTAAAAAAATCAATAAAGTAGTCCATCTTGGTAGCCTCATGGCCATCTGTCAAGATATATGAAAAGCAAAAGGTACTGCAAATATTCTAAACATTTAAGAATGTGCAAAGCCAAACCATTAACCATAAACTAGACGGGTACAATCCCTGCCCAAAAGTAAAAAAAAAAAAAAAAAAAGATCAAATTCACTCTTTCTACAACTTTTGCCAGGTTTATAAGAAATAAATATCACCATTTTCATCATATTGTTTCTGATTGTATTACACTTTTTTCAATGTGTTTCTGTGGAGGCAAAATTATCCCAATTTTTCTTCAGAAGGAATGTGTTTGTAGATTTCTGTGCTCTGACAAGCAAGAGCCCCCTTGTCTGAATTTCTAATTCAGGATCCAGGTCCTGTAGGTAGAGCACAGAGCACAGCCACTGTAGGGGAGAGGGGTAGGAAGAATGAGTCGAGTAGCAATGTTACGGGAGCACCTAGTAGTCAATCAAAGAGCATTGAAAGTAGGTCCAAAGACAAGTCATGAATGTTGGGTCTGTATATGGAAGGGAATGAGTAAAGAAGACTAGAAACATGAAATATGGTTACAAAGACCCATCTAGAAAATGTACTAGAGGCTGCATTTGATGCTTCCTCAAGTTGAAAGCCAGACTGGAAGTAATGTAAATAACAAAGGACAGGGTAAGCACATTAATGTGGAATGAAAGCTTCTGCTTATCATTTTTATAGCACTATTAGATGCACACAGCCCAGCCCTGTACAGATAAACATGAGAGAAACTGCCTGCTCCTTGAAGCTTATACACAGACAACACAAATAGCAAAAACAAAAAATCTAATAACAATTCACTAGAATTCACACTGGCTAAAATTTCCCATTAATAATATCTTGTATGAAGGAGAATGTCATGTATTGTATGGTCTAGGGCTGGACCAAGAAGGCACCAGGGGGTCTCTGAGTTTCTTGTGAGGCCTCATGTTCCCAAGAGAGATATAGTAATCATCCATTAATTCCTATGTAGTGGACCCCATGTTCGTGTTACCAGTAAACTCTCGGTAAGTCCTATTTTTTAGCCTCAGCAGTGCAGGGGGGGGAGTTAGTAAGGGGGAGGATACCATTCAAATGCAGCCTTTTCCCTTTGAGGGGTCTGGAATGGCCGTACCCCTGAGGGTTTTTAAGTAGCTCCCTAGCAGAGAGTCATAGGAGTTATGGTTTTTGTGAGGTTAGGAGGCAGTTGAGGAGCTTAATCTGAGTTGTGCTTTTCAGGCCCAGTCAGGGGAATCAGGGCTAACCCAGTCTGTGGAATCTGACCAGGGACGGGAGGGTTTCCTTACCCAGTCTACTCTCTAGCTGGCGGGGATATCCCTCTGGGTATATTTCTGGGGTGCACAGGTTAGGGAAGACCTGCCCCTCTACACCTCACGAGGATGGAGGCAGTGGTAACTCATTGCCAGGACCCTCTATGGTAATTGTATTTTACAAGGGAAGAGACTTTGTTTTGAAACTCAGGAGGTAGTATTTGGTTGTCCCTTCCTACCTGAAAGGAACATCAGGAGTTGCTGTTTCAGAGGGATTCCTCCCATCGGGGATCCAGCTACAAGGAAACAAAACCAAGTGATGTGACTTAAAACCATGAGTAAGAACTTTTTCTGACGATACCACCTGGACTCTTCGCCCCTGGGGAGAGAGATGGACTTGTAAACTCTCTGTGCCAAGACTGTTTTGTCATTTTTATCCAGGGTCAGAGGGGAATCCCTGCCACACAACCAAA